>NC_080572.1:247804569-248104569 GCF_030247185.1 Malaya genurostris | reverse complement strand
CGATTTGAAATGCTTCAAAAAGTGATGAAGTCGAATTCATTTGGATGATCATTTGAAAAAGTTGATCTTGTAGGTAGATCATTTTATTTTCAGTTATATCGCCTAAATCGACTTCATTTAAAGAAGCGAATGGCATTGAAGGAATATTTGTAGGTAGACTGCCATTAGAAGAAGATGATTTGGCCGGTCTACCTATTAATAAATTGTTTTCGTTAGAAGAAGAACTGCAAGGCGGTCCTGTGTTTTGATTATTTACATTAGAAGAAATAGGAGATAGATTTCTACCTAATATACCAGCATAACTGACATTAGAAGAAGATGATGACGAGGTCGATCTACCTGTCAATAAATTGTTTTCGTTAGAAGACGAATTGGCAGGTGCCTTAGAAGAATTTTCAGGTATGTTCTGTAAATTTAAGGTCGTTGATTTGACTTGTTGTCTAAGCGAACGAGCGTTTAAAATTTTTTCCCTGACAGGACATTTCAAATAATTGGATTTATGATTTCCATTGCAATTTGAACATGAAAATTTATCAGTGGTTTCATTCATTGGACAAGCGTCTTTCGAATGCGATTTACCACAATTCAAACACCGTATATCCATATGACAATTTTTGGTTCCATGACCGAAGCCTTGGCAACGACGACATTGCGTTAAGTTTGCAATACGATTATGCCGTTTATAATGTTCCCAATGAATTTTAATGTGGGAAATGAAACGTACTTTTTCTAAAGTTTTCAAATTGTTTACATCACTTCGATTGAAGTGTATTAGGTAAAGTTCATGGGAAATTCCAGAGCGTGGTTTAGAAGTACCATTCGCTCTTTTTTTCATAAGTATTACTTGGGAAGGGGCAAAACCAAGCAATTCTTTTAGTTCATTTTTAATTTCATCAATACTTTGATCATTTGATAATCCTTTCAAGACAGCCTTGAAGGGTCTGTCTGATTTTATATCATATGAATAAAATTTATGAAGTTTCTCGGACAAATATCGAATAAGACGTTCATAATCTTCCAATCCATCCACCAAGACTCGACATTCTCCTCTTCGTCCGATTTGAAATGAGACTTTTACTTCCGGGAGAAAAGTAGAAAGCTCAGTACGGAATGCTTTGAAGTCGGAAATCATCACCGTCACTGGTGGCATAGATTGATGTTTCTTCCCAGAACGACAAGCGTCCATTTTGGGAATTTTTGAAGAATTTTCTTCTATGTCGCTACAATCGGATTCAGGTAGAATCTCGTAAATATTGTTAGACGGCATAGGATCAACGGAAGGGAAATCCGTCCGTTGTCTTTTATTTTTACATTCAGATTCTATAAGATCGTGAATGTTATTAGAAAAATGTTGAATAACGGATTGTGATTTATTCCGTATTGAATTATTTTTAGCCTTAGGCTTGTTGCCTTTCCGGTTGGACGCAGGCATTTTTGAAATTAATGAAATTTTAAATTAAATTAACTAGGCTAAATTAGTCTTCGATTAGACTCCTAGCTAGCCTTAAAAAAGGCTGATTAATTTCTTAGTCACTCTAATATCACTCTTTGTATCACTTAGTCACTCTAATATCACTCTTTGTATCACTTAGTCACTTAGTTAGTGATTCAGGTAGCCTTGAAAAAGACTGAAGCCTTGAATCAATGAAACTCTAGGTAGCCAGAAAAAAAATTCCAGGAGCCAAGAGCTATACGCGTGCGGTGCAAACGACTGTTCGACACCGACTGAATGGATGAAATTTCATGTTATGTCGTTTCGCCTGAGAAATTGACAACTACTTCAGGATAAATTTTGAGTGCTTAAGATTAATTTCTAATTTATATAAGATGAACTCGATTGATAATGAGAAAAAGTTTTTGGCTTCAACCGAAATCGCAGAATGGTAGAGAAACGTAACGCTATAAAAATAACTGATTGCCTACAAAACTTGAACACAAGCTTGCCGAAGAGAAGCTTAAATATCGATATCTGTATCGCAAGAACGTACAAACATATAATTGCATACATTTGGGCTATTGATGTAATTTCGTCGGCTACAAAACAAATACTAATCAAGACAAACGATGTTCGGTGTTTGTTCCCAATCAATCTAAGCTGACTCTCGTGCAATTGCGGATTCAAAAGTGTGACGATTGATTGAATTTTTTGATTGTAGATCATTAGAAATTTTGGTTGCCTTGTTCCACATCAATGGCTCGAACAACCCCATGGGGCTGATCCTTGTAGTTTTCTACTGTATCGTCTCGATCGTCATCTCGTATGCATCTCTCGATAGGCAGAAGCATTATTTTGAGGAAAAAATTCTTAGAATTGAAAAAAGTTACCTGTTCAACTTTCCATCAAATCAAATTATTTGCTAGTGATGATGTAATGACATATATGGCTACTGATTATATAATATCATTCAAACTGTATTAGGAATGTATGCAAACAAATATCGATGCGTGAAAAATGCGCATTGTTTGGTCTGAGTGAACTAATTTTACTGAGAAACGGGTACGAACACGTTTGTTGATTGAATTGAACGATAGATTTTTTTTGGTAATTTGTTGATTTTAAAATACTTATTTCACGTTAACGGCCAACGTTGCGGAGACTCCGGTGATTTTGCCCTGAAGATGAATGAATAAACCTTCGAAACGTTGGCCGTCAACGTGAAATAAATATGTATGATGGTTGTAACGACTGGAAGATGAGTTTATATAAGTATTGACGGCTTTCTCAGTCCCAAATCACTAGGCAAACGATTTAATTCTTAAATTGCCCGACGTTTCGGCCGTTTTTGATGGCCTTTTTCAAGGGAAACTGTAAAGTTGTGTTTTTATTATTGTCAAAAAGAAGGTACAAAAAAGTTACATGAATACAAATACTACAAACATATTTTAAACTCACTTTAGTCAATTCGTTTTTGTCGAGTACGTTGATTGCCAACGGTAAGAAGTTCAACAATTTTAAACGGCTTTTATTGCTTCGCGGATATTTGCATTTGGTAGTCGATAACAGTGCTTAATTTTTCATGAAGTATAGTAAAAACACTTCCATATGATATCTGTGTCATCTCAGCAATCTCACGGAGCTTCACTTTACGATCTTTCATTATAATTTTTGTCACTTCACTCACATTTTCCGGTGTAACGGCTTCCACAGGTCTATCCGAGCGTTCCGCGTCATTTGTGTCGGTACGACCACGTTTAAACTCGGCGAACCACCGACAAATCGTTGCTTTTGATGGACAAGAGTCCGGATAACATTTTTCAATCCATTGTTTCGCTTGCACGGTGTTTTTACCCATTAAAAAACAATATTTTATCAAAACACGAAACTCGATTTTTTCCATTTTTTAAACAAACTACAAAACGACTTTACTCCAACCTCGATAACTCAGTTGTTTCTGGTCGGATCGACTTAAATTTTTGACCCGTTTCAAACAAAGGTTAGTACTCTAGAAAGACGTGGTTACTGGTTTACTACGAGCGCCATCTCTGCTTTAGTCTCGGGACTTTTTGATCCATGTGTTATAATGCGTTGATCAAAATTTAATTGAAAATAGTTTCAATCATATTGACAAATATTTCTTAATTTAGAGGTTTTGGATACCGCGTGCCTCGTACCAGTTTTTGTAAAATGCAAATGACTAATTTCAAATTTATTACGTTTTGTCTTCGGCTCATCAGTGCACTTGCAGTTTACATTGACCTACGAGTTACACCTCTCATTTCAACCAACATAAACATATACCATAAGCATTAATTTTATGTTTTCTTAGCGGTTTATGATGAAACTGTAGGTGACATTAGCATTTCAACATAAACTGCTGATGCACTGATAAGTCGAAGACGAAACGTAAAAAGTTTGAAAGTAGTCATTTGCCTTTTACACAAACTGGTCACCCACGAGGCATTCAAAACCTCCAAATTAAGAAAGCCAATTTGTTAATAGGATTCAAACTATTTAAAATTTAGTTTTGACCAAACCATGTCAAGTCGCGCGGCGGTCGCAATCAGTATTCTTTTTTTCATTGCAATGAATTTCATGTCATGGAATTTAAGACACAATATTGGATGTTCTTCCACGTAAAGGGTGTAGCCGGGTTTACATTTAAAAACTGCCCGCAAACAGAAATTAAATTGATATAACCTGGTTGACAGGATTTGTATTGGAAATGAATTTCCAAAAATGTTAACCATTTCACTGTAATATTTGTGGAGTTAGGGTGGTTCGTCTGATTTTCATTTTGTTTAAATTTTTCAAAACCTCTTTAGCAAAAAAATTGAAAAAAAATCAGGAATACTTTAGGTATTATTGGAAACCTTACTGATTTTTTCAAAATTTATTTTATTTAAAAAAATATTCAAAATTTTCAATTTTTTTTTTATTCGCACTTACAATGGTACTAGATTCAACATCAATAATAAATCATTTATAAGTACATTACGCTATATTATTTTCAGATTTGAAAAAAATGTGGACGGGTATTATATCAGATTTAAAAAAAAATTAATCCATCGGAAAACCGTGCATCTCCATCAAATTATCATCAGATGTAGACACATGGTATTTAGTTCTGAAATCATACACCACTCATCTTTAGAACTAAATGCGATGCGTTTTCATCCACAACTGGGGTATTGAAGTAATTAATAATGATAAGAGAAATTTATTTCTAATGCTATTAACACACGTTCAAACACACAGTTCCGTCTTTACTAATTAAGTCATCTTAGGAATTCCTTTATGACTATTTTTCAAATATTGTTACTGTTTACATTTGACATTGAGTGGACCAGTGGTTATTCAAATTCAAATTTTAGAGCTTCGCAGTAATTGCTTCAAAATAATCACAGTTCTAAAGAGATTAAGACACGCTAACGTAATAAGAGCAATAACATTATTATCATTGGCTTGCAGTTAACTGCTCATTAAACGTTTCCCTTTTTCAAATCCGATTTACCCCGATAACACAAAACTGAAGCCAACCACTAGCTATCTGACAATTTTGGTGCGAAACTGAGAACGATCCAACCGAGTTGAAACCACAAGAACCCATGCCAATTTAGCCAAGTGCGATTTATTACACACTATGGGCGTTTTGCGGTGCGGTCACATAAATATTTCCATCCAGCAGCGAGTGGCTCAATCAAGGCGTTCAAGCGTTATAGAAATGTGCAAAGGAATTACTGGTACGTACCTCTATACGATGGAAAAGTGCTGATCGTCAGATCCAGCCCAAATGCAGAGAGCTCAATCGAAGCAAGTTCGTCACACCAAACAGCCAGCGCTCAGTGGAATCAGGTCTGCTAGTTGTGACAGCTCGTACATGGGAAGTGATGCCAGGAATGAGTGTATTTTTTGAGACATATACAAGGGGAGGACGCTTAGAACAATGTGCCAATCACACATTAACACAATTCGTTGGTGCATTTATCAATATTGGCACTTTCGTTTTCATACAGTTGCACAGTTTCGGCACAGTTGCACAGTTTTGACAAGTAAGTGTTTCATGGGGCACAGCGTGGCACACTTAGACTCGCAGTATATCACGTGTTTTTAGAGGCACAATATAGTTTGTGTTAAGCGACTCTCCCCTTGGATATATATCAATTATAGAAATATGAATTTATTTCACATTATCGTGATTTAAGTTAGGCATTCAGTCACAGGTAATGACTTTTCAGCCCTATTATTTATATTATTTGATTATTACTATCAGGACATCATTTGCTTTCACGATTCAGTGATTTTTATTGTAGGGAAAATTGTACACCTACTTGTCATGTGGAAATTGCAACTATTTTGTCGTATGCCAGGGAGGATGCTTCAAGACCTTTTTCAGTATCCTTTGAAGTGCTTTTTTCTGATGAAACAACGACATCTTGACTAAGTTTGCATTACTGAAAGCTTGGCTGCTCGATAAATGTGATAAATAATAGTAATTCATTTTGATGAAATAATTAGGAAAGTGGAAGTCGAACATTTTTACTATTAAGACTATGTGCTGAGCCCTATTGAATTCTTTTGCTATGTCTAGAAGAGCATTTTAGGTGAATACACCACAAGATTTAATTGCTTTTATCATGTTCGTTACCCCAACAAGTTGATGAGTGGTTTTATGCTCAAGACAAAATCCAAACTGCTCTGATAAAAAGATAGAATTCTCTTTTACATGAGACATCATTCTTATTAATATAATTTTCTCAAAAAGTTTACTAACAGAAGCAATTAAGCAATGGGTAAATAACTGGATTTTTCTGTCAGAAAAGTAATTTTAAAATTTTAATGAATATATTGAACAAATGTGCCAAGGTAACATCGGAAAAATTTAAAAAGTAATATCAATAAAATCAACCGTTACCAGGAAGCCGTCATGTTTTCAAGTTTCCCAATTATTGAGTTAATTTCATCAAAATTCATCTCAGTATATGACTTTACTTCCGTGAGGAAATTTTCTTTAGGACTCCAAATTTAAATGGTGGTCACTCTCAAACTGCTTAGCAAGTTGTTGAACTTTTTCGTTATTTTTGAGAAACATTTGCTTTTCATTTTCGAAAGCTAGAGTTGGGTTTGTTCCACTAATTTCGCGAAATTCAGATTCGCGAAAAGGGTGAGTGTTTAATTTCTTTTTCTAAATCTTTAACTAAGGATTTCACTACAGAATCTCGAGAGCGTTGATATTTCCGCGAGCTACAAAGAGTTTATTTTGAAATAAGCAGCCAATCAAGTTATTTCACTCGTAATGCTAAGCACTTAGATCCCCTGTTATGAAAAAGTTATGTCGATATCTTGTGTGTTTGTTGCAAATCACAATTAGGGAAATTTATTTATCGTCGCATTAGAATGGTGATTATGCTCCAGCGATAGAAAAGATTCCATGGAACATTTTCTATTTCGATTTCCAAGCTTTCGATAACTTCAGTATGAAACAAAGGTAGAATTCGATTGGCGTTGGACAAAAATTGCAATCTGTCCAACAATGTTGGGAAAACTTTTACCTTTTATGATTCTCGAACAGAAGACTTTGGGGAAATAAATTCTAATAGCTATTATAGTTCAATCTTTTGCAGAATACATGAATACATGATGGTTGAAATGAAAATAAAGGTAAATTTTTAGCTCTTGCAATTTGATGATGTTCATAAGTGGATCAATAGTGCATATTCGCAATACCAAACGCAAAAAGCATGTTGTGCAGCTGATTAAAAAATATTAGCCAATTTAGCTTGAATATCATACGCAGAAGTAACAAGAGCACAGGTTATCGGTACACCAATTCAATCGCTGCGCTTGCTGTGTGTATGAGGCAAGCATGATGCTGCGCTCCTGTTACTTCTATAAATCGGATTCATGTTAAAAAGCGTTTCATTGGGGTTAATCAAAATAGTACAGTGTATATATAGGGTTTTAAGACCTTTCATTTGAATCTAAGGTTGAGCGGTCACTGAGAAAAAAGAGTGCACTTTTTCCTCATGTTTTGCACATTTCACCCTGTTACTCCCGAACCGGAAGTCCGATCTGAGTTTTCATTTGAATCTCCGAGAAAATCGAGTGCACATTTTTATTACATACACACAAATATTTGCTCAGTTCGTCAAGCTGAGTCGAATGGTACCTGACATTTGGCCCTCCGAACCTCGGTTAAAAATTCGGTTTTCACAGTGATTTTATACACGGAAAGACCGAAATCAGCATTTTGGCGAAAAAATTAGTTGGTTTTCTGTTTTAGTTAGTTTATTTTTTGAAACAACTAAAAAAATCTTACTTTTGCTAATTTAGATTTTTTAATTCTCATTTCCTTAATAATAATAAAATATTTGTTGAAGTGGCTATTTTTTTAGTTGAATTCACTAATTCAACGTGCTGTCATTTCTCAGCTAAAGCACACTTCATTTCCATTCAACTAATTTTTTAGTTGAATTAGAGAAATAAAATGTTGTTTTCAACCAACATAAATGGTTGAATAGGCTTCTGCAATTTGCAGCTATATGGCGCACTGTCACCGAAAAAACGTTAACACCGCAATGACTAATAGCCACTAGATGGCACACTACTACCGAAAAAAAATTTAGTTGCGGTTGTCTTTTCTACGTGCACGAGGGCGTGGTTTAGTGGCCCGGCGACGACAGCGCACGAGGCGACGAGTGGAAAAAATAATGCTACCATAGCAAAACTTGTAAACTGAGTTTGAAAATACTTTCTAGCGTATTTTCTCTGCGGATTTTTTTCCGAACCCAGGAACTATTTGAGTGTGGTGCAAACGATTGTTCAACTTCGACTGACTATTAAATTTTGAATCGAATTATTCATCCTGTATCTAAATACGGCCACGTCATTTTCTGTCATTGCAGTTGGATTTGTGTATAATATTTGTCATATTCACTCAAACTCAAACACTCAAACGATATTCTCAGCACATTAAATGATTTTTTAATCGACTTGATCGGAAACACTGAAAAATATCTTGCTAAAACATTCTGATTTCAGACCTTTAGTAAAAATTGCTTCTGGGTAATTTCTTTTTATACTTTCACTCAAATAAAATACCCCAATAAAAAGTGTAAAAAATATGTTATAAATGAAGTAAGTTTATCTCGAAGTTATTCTTACTTTCGTTGAATTGCAATTATTACTCCTCTTGCTATTACTTTATTTTCAGAGCAAAATAGACCCAAATAACATTCCAAACTTCGTCAAACTATGAAATGGGCTGCAGTTTTAGATAAATTTAACTACTCGATAAAAATTAACTGCCCGACTGTCAAATTTGGACTACAAGTTCAAATAATTTGCAAGATGGTCCATACTCTTAGAATGGAGGAAGAAAATAAATTGCAATCGTAAAAATGCTAGCAAACTCACAAGTAGCCAGTTTGACGTATATTGAAAATATGAAACCAACAACAAATAATAATTTTATTGAAGAGCTGAACTGTTTTGCCTTTCTCATATAGAAAGTTTATACAATCACTTGAAAATCGACTAGTAAAAATTGGCCAAGTGTCATATGCCATTCCACTCAGTTCGTCGAGCTGAGCAATCTATCTGTGTGTGTGTGTGTGTGTTTCTCGAAAATGACTCAATCGATGTTGACCAACTTAAATTCAAATGAAAGGTCTTATGGTTCTACACGGAATTCTTGAATTTCATTCGGATCCGACTTTCGGTTCCGGAATGATAGGGCAACGTGTGTTAAAAATTGTGTACCGTCACTTGAAGAGTCGAAACGAAAAAAGTAAAAAGTTTTCTAAATTGGTCTGGAAAGTATTTCCGGTTTTCGAATAACGACGGCAGATAATAGTCATACACGCAAAAAAGGATCTCACTTACTTTTACACTCAGTCCGGTATTCCTAATCTTAGGTTCAAATGAATGATCTTATGCTCCTACCGAAAATCAGCATATTTTTCGGTTGCAATTAAAATTATGTTAGTTAATGGCCATACGAACCAAATTCGATTATACGTTCTCGGGTTCTAGTGCCCGAAATACCTACAATAGTGGAACTCACTTCGTTTTCTCATCGATGTCAGCGAACTGTTTCATTATGTATTTTATACTAGTTAATGCACAAACAATCTCTTTGGTTTTTTTAGGAACCGAAGAGAAATATTTTTAATAGTATACCACAGTTTTAATATATGAAATGAATATGATTGATGTGAGAAAAGGAACATTACACCACTATGTTGTATTAAAACAGGTTTTTGACTATTTTATTCAGCGTGAACTTATGGTAACAGTGTAAAGCTATGGTAGAGTTTTTTGGCCTATTCGCCACTAATGGCGCTACTTGTTATCGTGCACGGTCCCTATATTGGCAGGTATACATACGATGTTGTATTGGAGAAAAAGACATAAACGAAACGTAAACTTCTTTTTGAAAATGTTTCTTCTAAATCGCTGCTTTCTTCATTCGACTTCGCGAAATCGCTTTTTTCACTGAATACTTTGAGCACTCAGAAAACAAAAACTGAATACAAGCGGCGATGTCAGGTCTACGGAAATTGGATTTTTTCTACGGAAATCTTCGGAAATTTGAGTTTATCAACGGAGAACGACGGAAACTAGTCTTGTCTGGCGAGCAAAAAAGGGTAGAAGATACAAAAAAACATTATTTGACATATACAATTAGAGTAGTGCAACATTCGAAACTCACTTCACTGTTTCGCGTAAAAATATTATTTCGCACAATCGCTTCAAATGCGCACAAATTCTGAATAAATACACTTTCCACTAAGAGTTTACGTCATTTTTACATATCGGTTTAGAAATATTTATAAATTATATATGGATATATCGTAACACATGCGAAAAACATCAAAACAATTTGCAAGCAGTTTTAACAAGACTGTCTTTTTTAGCTTTTTAATGGATTGTTTTGCTTTGACACTTCGTATGAGTTTTTGGCTAATAAAATGTTAATTAAACTAATTTTATTTTTGTTTTCTTTGTGCTGTCCTTCAGCAATGATGGAACAAATTTTCTGATTTTAATAACAAAATTAGTTGTCAATGAGAATTTCGTGTTGGATTGAAATATTGCAGGTTTGTGTCCAGGATATTCGCCAACTAAACACATTCTCTAAAAATAAGAGCTTTTTCAGCAAAGTAAATTCTCAATTTATCAACTAATTCAAAAACAGTAATACGAATTGGGCGCAGAGCTAATTTCGGTCGTTCCGAGTATGAGAAAGCAAAACACCAAAAGTCTAGTCAAAACAGTGGACGCATTTTTCGTTTCTCTATGTGTCAGCGAAGTGCAAAAAATAAACTGTCAAATGATTTGTCTTCGAAACAGTTATCAGTTCGCTAGATAGCGTCAAACAATTGAAATTTTGTTTTATTATAAAGTGCCGATGGTAAACGCGCTTGCTAAACAGTAATTCGCCAATTTCGGATCAAGAAAAAGGTCGATCCTCGAATCAAAAGAGGCGTTTTTCGTTGGCGAGGAGTCCATGTTTATCTTGCTATGAACAATACTTTGAATGAAGTACCGTTTTCTTTTTGTATCACTCATTTGAGCTTGAATATCTGATGTAAATTCACTACATCGGATGGCATGTGCCCTAATTTTTTTCAATAGATACACTGGCAGCACTGCTAGCTGTACCATTACTCATGCCACCACCCTTCGAATGAAAAATGTACAAATTTGCAGTCGAAGCATAGAAGAGAACGTTCCTATTTACACTATGCACCGTTCTGATGTGTAAAGATATGACCTTGCATCGTAATAGCCGCTAATGGGCGCCTAGCTTCGCTATAGATGATTGAAGATATTGGTCGCATAAATTAGAATTCTTAAGGTTAGGATCGAACGTGTGTGTATTTGGCGCCCGTTGGCTGAACACCCCCATCGGACGCGTTGTCGGAATGCGATCACGCGCAAACAATCAATCGATCGATCGATCGACCGTTCGATTGTTTACGACGGGGCGCGGTTCGCCATTTTTTATTCAGAACTATGACTTCTAGATCCGTGTGTAGGCACTTCGTGCTGGACTGTCATGCCGACCCCCTAACCGGGCTGCTGCTGGTGCTGCTGCTGCTGTCGTTGGTCGTAGGCACGCTTACGAGCTAGTCGAAAAGTTTGTAGTCAACTTCTTACTAATCTCCCGTGGCGATTTCCAATAATCGATAGGAATTCGTCAAACGCCATCAGCTCCCCGTCATGTTATTCAATGTTGAAGATGCTGCAACCGCTTATGATGTGACTGACTGGATTACGAGTTTGACCGGTTGATTAATCATTTACTATCTATGTTTTTCCCCCCGCTCAGCAATTCGGTGGAAATTAATTGATTGATTGTATCTGAACGTGTAATTAGGCGAACCGCGAAACAAATGGTCGTTCAATCAACAACGATGCAGCTGAAACCGTGGAGGTCCGTGTGTGTCGATCATACGGGAGGTGAAATTGCCAGCCCGACATTGTGACATTTAGCGAACATGCAGAAGCAATGCAAATTTGAAGCTCAACTACATTTATAAATGACTAAATTATAGAGAGCGGCGAAACGATCGGCTATCCGACAACGGTATTTCACTGCGCCGATAATGATTTGGTTGGTTTGTTGAAACCGCCACCTGCAGAGTTTCTAATGCAGTTTGCATTCCAAGTTGTAGCTACAAATGAAAACAAATCATTCTCTATTTAGTAACGAGGCTAGTTGAGGCTAACTGACTGAGATAATCTGTTTCCCCAAATGGGTAGATTGGTGTGCAACGGCTCTCGGGTGCTTTATATGCTTTTTCATAAGGCACAGTGTCCTGTGCTAATTAGATGCTTTTAGAACATTTTTGCTATTTTGTTGGTAAGGTGTTATTAATTTGTACCGTAACCGGAGGAATGTTCGAAAGCTGTGTGAGATTTTCCCACGCATATAACATAAGTTACCAGCATGGACGCTCACTTTCGAGCCTGCTTCAGACAAGATTGATGACACCTGGGCTGCTTTGCAAATCACCTTTTGCCATCAACCTCATCAGTTCAGTCCAAACAAAATCCGCAGAAACCGTCTGGCCAAGCCGGTCGTGTCGGGACGGCTCGAAAGGACCATCGCCAACTGTAGCTACGATCATAATGCAATAATTTATTTTATTGCCTCCAGTAACGACATAAAAGGACCGCAATCATGCATCGAACCATTCAACAAATTCTCAACTTATCTGACCACTCGCCACACTAATCGCGCCTGCCTCCGATGAGGTGCGTCTGCCACGAAACCGTCGGCCGGTAAATACTGAGCACCAGTTAGCAAGACTTACCGTTTGGGTGAATAAGGAGAAACATACCTGCACACTGCATACACGTTTTCATAAATAATCAAACAGAAAACATCTTAGAACATGACACCTGGCGAAAGATATTTATGAACGCTAACATCTCTGCCGACTGAACACATCGTGCCACGGTTGTCGGTGCGCGAGATTTAATCTCGCTGAGTGTTCTAATGCATAATAGACTATAGACTGTGAAGGCATTATGAAGTGCTCTAACTCGATACTGGGCTTTTAATATCCATTACCGGGAATCAACGCTTCAAGACGATGCACACACAGTCGGGCTGTCCTTTGCACTTTCAAACTTTCACACATAAAGAAACGTTTATCATGCAAATGTGATCCTTCCGAAACCTAAAATTTTTTATCAAAAACTCTTATGAAATGTACACTGCTTTTGTCTGTTTTCGATTTCTGACAGGTCAGGTGTTTCAGTGAGAGTTGAATAGTTTAATTGTTACCCTAGATTTTATAAACTAGTAATAAATTTTAAACGCATTTTTTTCGAAATCACGTTTTCACAGTCTGTGTTCATCGTCAATTAAAAACTACTAAGAGTGAAGTTTATTCAGATCCGATTTGCGGTTCTTGAGTAACGGGCGAAAATATGTAAATAAATATTCTCATAAGCGGCTGAACTGATATTCATAAACCTAGATTCAAACGAAAACAATGATAGTCCCATAAACTACTATTGAACATCATCAGAATTTGATTTTCTTCGGTTCCAGAGTAAAGGGTTCAAATGAGCAAAGGGTCTCTATGTTTACATTCGGGACCGTTCATAAACCACGTAGACTCACTGGGGGGAGGGGGGTGGTCTGACAAAAGTCTACGTTTGTCTACGAGGAGTTAGGGGGGGTTTTGCCTAAAGTCTACGTAGTCTCATAATTTTTTTAAAAATTTTCAAGCAATTTACTTAGTTTAATTAGCCGGCCGTACGTTTCCTTCGATTGATCAAAAAGACAGTTGAAATTGCGTATTCATTGCTGTCCACTCAGATGACGATCGTTTTGATTCCGGAGTGAAGCGATGAATCCATGTTTCATCCATTGTCACATATCGACGCAAAAATTCCGGTTTGTTACGGCCAAACACTGCTCAGAATCATAAACACGTTCTCGTTTTTGGTCAACAGTAAGCAAACGCGGCACCCACTTTAAACAGAGCTTTCTCATAGTCAAATGCTCATGCAATATAAAGCCAACACGTTCTTTTGATAGCTTTACGATGTCAAAAGGCTAACGACCCTTGCTCTAAGATTTTTGTTTTGCTAACTCGACTATCGGTTCTTGAGTAACGGGCCAAAATATCGGAAAAATCTCGCGGTTGTCCTGAATCTATCACAATCCTAAAGCAAATCGAAAGTGATAAACTACTATTGAATTTCACCGTGATCTGATTTTCGATTCCAGATTAATCAGGTTAATTGAACTTAAAATTGAAAAAGTGCACCCAACGTTCACGTTTTCTTATTAAAGGATATATTTAACTCTTAGATGCCGAGGGCATTTCTTAACAGTACTTAAAGACTGTCCCAGAAAGTATGGACGCAACCAAAAACCGCTGCCAATTCGCAATGGTTCAGAATCTGTCAACATTTATGGCTGCGTCCTGTTGTTTACACTCTTCTCTAACCGCTTGTGCAGTTGTTTATTCGTTTTCACTAGTTTGTTTCGAAATGCGTGGACTTTCAGCAGAACAACGTCGAAAAATTGTGTACAAATGGTGCACTGAATGCGGACTGCCACTGAGAAAGATAGCAAAAATGGAAGGAGTAAGTGAAAAAGCCGTGCGAAATGCAATCAGAAAGTTCGGTGAGGATAACACCTTTGAGGATAAACCGAAAACGGGTCGAAAACAAGGTCCTGCTAACACTCAGCTGAATAAACGTATACTGAAGGCGTCCGAGCAAAAGAAGGAGGTTTCAGTTCGGGATGTGGCCAAGTCAAATGTTCTTCGTGCTAAAGAACGTTTGAATCTTCGAACCTATAAGAAGCAGAAACAACCAAAACGTAGTCCGAAACAAGAAGCATCGATCAGGCCGAGGGTTCGAAAGCTGTACAATTCTTACTGGAAATTTGAACTGCATAATCATGGACGACGAAATCTACGTGAAACTCGATTACAAATCCTTGCCGGGACCAAAATATTATACGGTGCGAGAAGGGCAAGTGTTAAACCAGTCCGAGACATCGATTGAAGTCGAAAAATTTGGTAAGAAAGCTATGGTCTGGCAAGCAATTTGTAGCTGCTGTTAGATTTCGAAACCCTTCATCATCACTGCTTCAATGAACAGCAAAATATACATCAATGAATGTTCACAAAAACGACTTCTACCCATGATTCGAAGCCACAAGGCTCCTGTTGTCTTCTGGCCAGATCTTGCTTCTTGCCATTACTCGAAATCAAAGGTAGAATGGTATACTACCAAAAATGTCACTTTCGTCCCAAAAGACATGAATCCACCAAATTGCCCACAACTTCGACCAATTGAGGAATTTTGGGCATTAACGAAGGCACATCTTAGGAAACATGTCTCGGCAGCAAAAACTATGCAACAGTTCGAAAAAGATTGGAAAAAAGTGTCAAAACTTGTCGCCAAGAAGTCTGTACGGAATTCAATGAGGAACGTTCGCAAGAAGGTGCGCCAGCTAGTTTACAATGGCAAAGTAGCAAATGTGAAAATAATATTCTGTTGTTGTAATCTAATATTATAGTTTATCAGTAAAGCAGCATAGTTAGAGTAGAAGTTTTTCTAGACCCCAACGTTTCTGTTTGATTTTTTTAATTTTTGGTGGTTGCTCAAAGTCAAAACTACGATGTTTCCCAAAAAAATTCGCCATTTTGTAGATGTTAAATCTCCCCAAAGTAACAAACAACGAAAAGGAAAACGTTGGGATCTGGTTTTTTTATATGTAGAAAGTGTATGCAAAATTTGAATAAAATTAGTGCAGTAGTTTTTGAATGACGATGGACACGGAATTTCAAAACCTGCTTTCGAGCAAAAAGCGTTTAAAGTTTTTTGTCTATAAAATCAATGGAAACAACTTATTACTCAAGGGAGCCCGTAGGGTCTAATATTTTCAAAAAATCATATTTTTTCTTTTATAATTTGTTATAATGAAACATTTCAAGAATGTTTGCCAAGTTTTTAAGTCAGTCGAAGCAGAAATCTTGGACCTGTGTGCCGAGCTCTTACTTCTTCGCAGTATGAGATAACCAAAGATAAAGGCCCATAACTTGCAGAGTTTTGTTCCGATAGGCTTGAAAATTTCACAGAATATTCTTGGAATGTTTTACTATAAGAAAAAAACCCTTCTTAATCCACCTAGTGGTGTGATAATGCCTTTCACTTCTTTCATAACAGTCTCATGAAAATATGTTTCATACTTTTATTAAATAATTTTGGATACTAATTTTGACACCAATTGATTCAGATTGATTCGAGTAGTTCACAAAAGCATGCCTCAGTGTTTATGTCACACAGTCAGCATCATTTTTCCAAACTAGTGCTTGACATTTGCGTTGCCTATTTGTAATCAGTGATGCTAATCTAAAAAAAACCTTCTTAGTCCACCTAGTGGAATTTTCATATATCTTGAAAAATCACCATAGGGGGGAGTACATGAAATTTTCGAAATCGAAAAAAAATTTTTGATGCCAAAAGGCTTAGAATTGCATGAAACGTCGAGATTTAGTGTCATCCCGAAAAAAATTTTTTTTGAAAAAATCGACTTTTTGGGACTTAGAACAAATATGAAAATTTTTCTAAGTCCCAGAAAGTTGATTTTTTCAAAAAAAATTTTTTTTGAGATGACACTAAATTTCGATGTTTTATGTAGTTTTAAGAGTTTTGGCATCAAAAAAATTTTTCGATTTTGGAAATTTCATGTACTGCCCCCTATGGTGCTTTTTCAAGATCGAAAATTGTCAAACCTTTACCACCGGGCAGCACCCCTTACCCATGTCCGATTTAGCTCAAATTTAGCATGAGGACATTTTTCGAGGTGCTTAAACTTTTGAGCACTAGCGCTTTACGAAATTAGAGGTGATCCCAAAATATTGGCACCCTTATATAAAAGAGCGGTAAAAATCAACGTGTTTTGTCGGTTACGTCACTTATACCATCATATCTCTGGAACGAAAAGTCACAGCCATTTGATCTTCGAACTTGATCAATGGCCTGGCAGTAGCTTTCAAACGAGCCCAAGTTTGTTAAAATCGATTCAGCCATCTCTGAGAAAATTGAGCGCGTTCAAATACAACGCTTTTTGTCGGTTACGTCACTTATACAATCATATCTCCGGAACTAAAAGTCACAGCCATTTGATCTTCGAACTTGATCAATGGCCCGACAGTAGCCTTCAAACGAGCCCAAGTTTGTTAAAATCGGTTCAGCCATCTCTGAGAAAATTGAGCGCGTTCAAATACAACGCTTTTTGTCGGTTACGTCACTTATACAATCATATCTCCGGAACTAAAAGTCACAGCCATTTTATCTTCGAACTTGATCAATGGCCCGACTGTAGCTTTCAAACGAGCCCAAGTTTGTTAAAATCGGTTGAGCCATCTCTGAGAAAATTGAGTGCGTTCAAATATCTTCGAAAAGTGCACATACATACACACACATACACACATACATACACACACACACACACACACACACACACACACACACACACACACACACACACACACACACACACACACACACACACAGACATTTTTCGATCTCGTCGAGCTGAGTCGAATGGTATATAACACTATGGGTCTCCGAGGCTCCGTTCGAAAGTCGGTTTTTCCAGCAATTCTAATACCTTTCTATAGAGAAAGGCAAAAAATGATTTTTCAAAAGTGTTAGACCCTACCCGCACCTTAAGACTAATATATTCTTGTATTTGATGACAATTTCTTGAAATATAGCGTTGTTGTATTTGGTTCACGTTGTCCGCAAATCGGGGGAGGGGGATCTAGTCTCCAGTTGGTCAGCAGTGACTGGTGGGTTGGATCTTACAGGAGGGAATCGTCCCGATGATGCGGGTGATAGTGATAGTGGCTTCCTTTTGTTTTTTTTTGGTCCTCGGGAAACACCCCGCTGGCTACGAAGACCCGACAGGTGCCCCGCATGTTGGTCATCGACTGGAGCGGTCTTCTGTGGGCGATGATGTTGATGTTACGGACGAGGATGAAAAAAACATAGAGAAGTAAATCTTGTGGAAAAAGGGGTTATGGGAACGAAATGACTAAGAACGACAAATATCTAATTAGTTTACATCGAGATGATGAAGATACGCGGGAAGGGGGAGCGAAAAAGTTAGTGACAGCAGAAAGATCTTGTTAGTTCCGATGAAGATGGTGGACAGATGGGGGATCGTGTGTTCGGGAAATCTGCTTATCAGTTTAGGTTGAACTGCTAGGTGGCACAAGAGCTCAACATAAGCTGTCATGCACTGACGAGTCTAAAACGAAACGTAAAGAAAATGCTCTCAATTGTTTTCTTGATTCTTTTTTCATTTCGTCTTCCGCTCATCCTTTCCTAGCAGGTCAAATTGAACTCATAGTGTTGCCTAGCAGTTTAAATTGAACGGCAATGCAGACGTGAATATGAATATTTGACAATCAACCGCTTTATTGCGGTGTGAAGTCCTGAACGAAAAATGTGAGAGGACTGGTTGCCGCACAAATCATTCAAAGGCTAATATACTATTTTGTGATAAGTCCTGAAACTTGACTAATTCTTTTCAAATTTTCAAACGCTATTCAGCATGAATTTGATCTATAGAAGCAACAGGAGCGCTGTATTTTGCTTGTTTCGAGCAACCAGCAGACACAGTGCTTGAGCGCTGTTTGTATTCGCTATATTTTCTGAGATCGTCAGACAAGTACTTCTGCGCGTTTATTACTTCTATGTAATTCAAGCTAAATATGGCAATTTTTTTTAAATAGCTGAATAAAAATTTTTGTGTGATTGGATTTAATGTTTATTAATCACAGCAAACAGCATTTACTTTTTCATTGTTTTTGTTTTGTTCGCTTTCTTCGTGTTTTGTCTGCGACTTATCAGTGCTTAAAGCAGTTGAAATTGAACTGATTTGATAAGCATGAACACCGATGAACAATATCCCTTCTGATTGCTTGAACGAAAACCAGTGACGACTGGCATGCCGCCGCAGAAAAGCCGGAGAAGGCAGTTCAATTTAAACTGCTTTAAGCACTGATGAGCTGAAAGGCGAAACGCGAAGAATATGAAATTAAATATGTGCTTTTCGCACAAACCGGTTACTTTGTAACCAAAAAAAAAGTCACTTAGGGCTTTTTCTACGCGGCCCATTATTGCGCAATTGTTTGCAGTCGCTTATCCATGTTTTAAGGTCAAATTTGGCAGAGAAACATAATATTTTAGGAAAAAAAAATAGCTGAACTATTATTTATTATTTATTGTTATAAAACAATAAGCTTCGGTAAAAATATACATAATAGATTTTAAAGCAGCTTCCAAATTTTAATCAAATATTCCTCATAAATCCTTTCACCTTTAAGAATTTTACTGTTTTGGTCGATGGCAGAATAATGATAAATCCACATATTTCATAGGGTCAAAGATGATGTCCTATTGATCTGGATAACCAATAGAAATAACACGTTTTTTAGCTAAAGAAATTATCTTTGAGGAGATTCCCCCTCCGAAAAAACCTGGTGAGATTATTTGACACGTACACATACGTCGAATGGTATATACTTTTGGTCTAAGTCAATTTTTACTAGTCGGTTTTTTAGTGCTCGAACGAACAACTACTGACTTGTTAAACCAGCGCTCTATGTATTGAACCGCCAACCCGAATAAGAACAGAGATTCATAAATCACGAGCTCTACATCCAGTACACAAACGTGCAGACAAGGCTGCTTAATACGACAGATAATAATGGGCTGGACACGTAGCAAGAATGCTGGATGCTCAATGAAGTACCGACACGGAGTCGATGATTACGAGACAGACCTCGCACTCATTGGATTTACAGAGGATGTGCATGCAGGTAAAATGCAGAGAGACATAATCTGAAAGGATTTTTAGTGTCAATGTAAACATATCACTTGCAATTGTTCGGTATACTCAAAATAATCTACGAAGTTTTTTTCAAACTGAAGTGCAATACCAAGGCTTTGCTTTTCGGGGATCAAATTCTTATATTAGCTATCAAAGCGGCATCAAATGGGAATTCGTGAGCTCATAATTATCTCATCCACATGTTAGAGAGATAGAATGTTTCTTGTTCATTCAAATCATTCACAAATCTAACTGAACATCGGCTTAAATCACTTTTTTTCTTTTTGTAGCTATCTGTTGTGCCTGAATGATTCAACCGTGAACTCAACTAACACGAAAATTAAAACGACATATTAAAAAAAAACTACGAGTATAATAAAATTGAACAAAACCATCGGAATGTAACAACAAAGCATTGTGTTCTTTGTCCACAGATAATTTTGTTTGAAAAGATTTGAATTACAAATATCGTTTCGCAAAATTTAAAACCAAAAAAAAAGTCGATTCGGTTCGTATCGAAAGGGGAAGGCGTATCGCCCACACTTATCGTGTAGACTAACAACATGTTTCATGTGAGCTCGCAAGTGTGATCACGTGCTTTCCTATTAAGAGTGCCTATGAATGGTGCGTTTGGACCTCTCGGCACAATTAGTTACTTAAACTTAGAGCAAAGACGACAAGGTTGAATCGATCCACTCGTCTCGTGGTTGATAAATTAGCATAAAAATTGGAGTTCTCCGACGATCGGTTCTTGTCGCACAACTGTAGACCGAGTGAATTTATCGATTTACCGGAGGAGTTCGATGTCAAATCGAAGCTGCCTAGCAGTAAGGGTGAACAGGGCTGTAAATGGGTCGAAAACTCGTTTAGTTGGTCTAAACGAGTTTTCGACCCATTTACAGCCCACGCTGGTTGATATCAAATTTTCAAACCAATCTATCATCGTGATGAATTGCTGGGAAGAGCCTGCAGTGCGTAGGGCAAATGGAAACTCAACAGTTCTCCGAATATGGTTAGAGATCGAATTTGGCTGCCCCCGGTTCATCGAAACCGAAGCAATTTTCAAGCAAACTCAAACCGGCTGAGAGATAGGAGTGAATTCAAATTAGTTGAGTTGAGAATTAAACAGTATATTCTTAAAGATAATTCAACTACTACTTTGATTTATGAGATATTTAGAAAACATAAAATGAGACACAACTTCAATTTTAATCCTTTATGTAGAAAGTGCTTATTATGCACTATAAATTTGATATATTTTTATTTCACTGTAATGATTTGCTCATTGTCACTTTCACACCATTATAAGTCCAAAATATTGTTGTTGTTGTTGTTGCACTAATTTATATTTGAATCTAAACTACACTAATACCTCAATTTACGCGAATTTTAAAAAACACAATTTCATATTTAATTTACGCTAAAAAACAGTGTTTGCATAACGAAGGAAATTTAGATTTATGCGTATTCAAAACAATCCAACATGCTTCAGTGATTTGAATATTATGAAATGTGCATTACGGAATTGATTGGTTTCATATGATCTAGTTGAGGTCGTGGGTATCCAAGAATTCACTGGGAAGAGGAAATCAGTGTATAAACGCGTGACTTATTTTTCTGTATGACTTTTAAGTGCAGTATATGCTCGTGGTACTATATCCAGCAAATTGACTTACCGTGATTATGTCTGTGGAAGTTCTTCTCCATCCAAAACCTCCCTGGAATATAGACCTTAAGATCTACCAATGTAACCGATGACATTAGTGAGTTTCTCTACCAGAATAACAAAATACATCAACGAACTTTATCTACACGTTCCATACTCGTGAAGTCCTTGGATGACTGAAAATATTTCTGAAAGAGATCAGAATAGAAAAATAAGCAATATGCAGCACCATGACTACGAGCAGCATTGAGTGGTTCTAACGGCTACAAAAATGAGGTTTGTGGTAATCTAATTAAACAATACTCGCGTGGTTCTTAGTTTAAGGAAATCTATATTTCTATATGCGTTCATGGTACATTGTACATTGACAGTTGTCCTGCATCGGATGGCACAGATAATAGAATCAGATACATCTCCACACTTCCCTTTCCATATAAAATCAAAACTTTCAATGATCAAGAATAAAATCAGCGAATCGGTTCGGGGTTTTGGCTTTACGAGGTACCCTGCGTTGTTCCAAAGGAGATTCAGTCTGTTCCATCGTCGGTTGACTGACCGGATCATTTACATCTGAATGGTACTCTGGAGGCTTATTCGAGGAGTCTTCATTTTCCCCAGCTTCCTTATCTGTATCACCAAGATTGTTTTGGCAATCGTTCTCGTTGCTTATCTTCTTCGGGTGACAAGAGTTTCTATCATACCCTTTACCAGTTCCTTCATTTTACACCGTAATTCTTGAACCCCGCTTAGCTGTAACCGTTAATACATCACTGTTAAAGGTAGAGCTTAACTTGTTTCCCGGTACAGCTCGTTTCATATGTACTTTATCACCAATGTCCAGGTCCGAAATCTTGACACCACGTCGATAATCCTCCGCTATCTTCCCCTTTTCTTTAGCTTGGTGATCTCGATCTCTGTAATCGGTATTTGGGACAGCTGTGCTCAGATCTGCTAAGGAAGGTAGTTTGGTTCGAACGTTTCTTCCGTACATCAACTCACTTGGTGTTTTACCAGTCGTACTATGCGGTGTCGAATAGTACATAGATAATTAGGTAAGTGAATCGCGTTTCCAGTCTTGTTTAAAATTTTGAGCCGTTTGACTAGAGAACGATTTTGACGCTCTACTAAGCCATTCTCTTGTGGCCAGTAAGGAGTGGTTCTATTCAGTATTATGCCACGCCGCTTACAATAATGCTCAAAGTCAGTGCTCACGAACTGTCGACCGTTATCGAGCGTGATTGTCCTTGGATAACCAAGACGGGTGAATATTTTTTCAAGTCGATCAATTGTTTCGGTCGCTGTTATTTTCCTCAAAATTTTCACCTCCATGTATCGACTAAAGTAGTCAATCACAACTAAGAGATGATCTCCAGAAGGCAGAGGTCCGAGGAAATCCGTTGCCAAATCGATCCACGGAGCTTCCGGTAACTTACGACGTTGCATTGGTACTGGTCGATCTGCTTGGCTCACAATTCGACAACCCGCATAGGCATATACTGTTTTAGCTATGGATTTGTCCATACTCGGCCACCAACAAGTGCTTCTTAGTCGCTGCTGCATTTCCGTCCGTCCAGGGTGTCCCCCATGTCCTAATTGCAACCTCCTTTGGCGTAAAAGAGTTGGCACTATCAGGCACGTACCCAGAGGGGGGGCCAAGGGGCCCGGGCCCCTCCCGAAAACGAAATAAAGTAATTGGGATTTTTAACCACTATTTCCGGAATCAGGAACAGAACTGAGTTGTTTGGCCATCAACTAAAAAGATGTGCTAAATTGAAGATTTTACCAGCCAGTTTTAAATAACCCGCTTCATTTTGCAACCGAATTTATTTTCGAGGTTCAAAAGTCGGGTTTCACAGTGATTACAATCAATGTCAAAATTAAAGGAAATGGTACTGGATGATCAGAAAGTGCCATGAAGATTAGTACTGAGCAAACATATCATAGTTTTAGCAAGATTCTGCGAATGAAAAAGTTGTCCTGCCGCTGGATGTTGCACTTGCATACTCAGGATTAAAAAGATGAATGCGAGCACACTTCAGAAGCATGTTCGCCTATGCTGATGGTGTCGGTTGATTACTGTTGACTTACTCCATTATTATACGCCAGAGAACAGAACATTATCGGGTTCTCGGTAATATAAGTATAAGTGTGCATTATTGGAGCGACTAAAAATCGGTGTGAGCTCTGAGAAATTTATGTGAGTTCTCTTTTGGAGTTTTTGAATGCTACTAAGAGAATTTTTCTGTTGTTACATCATCACTCCCAATGACGAATTTAAATTTTTATACTCATTACCCTGTAAAATTTCAAATATATTCAAAAATTTAAACTCGAAAAAAAAAGTCTGCGAACTTCAAGTTTTCTTCAAAGAATGAAGCGCGGAATTGGTATAGCGAACAAAAACAAAAAAAGATCGCGGCAATTTCAAAAAACGGGTAATTTTAACAAACGTCTACTAAAAACGTGATTTTCAAAAGTCTGCAAAAAAGTCTGCAACTGAAACATGTCTACAGCTTATTTTATAAATCTGCTGATTTACAAACAAATCTGCAGGTCTGGCATCTCTGATCCAGACACGGAAGTTGACTCGATGAAATAAAATGGGATCACGTGGGATTATAAGGCACTTCATTTGAATAAAAATTTGTTAAAATCGGCTTGACCATCTGTTCGACAAATAATCAACAAAATTTGCAAACTAGAAGAACTTACTGAATAATTTCGAAATATTTGTTCCTTCTTACATCATTGAAATTGAAGGTTTTAAAAGTCATCACTTAGCACTTAGCACCCGGCACTAGAAGTCGAATCCGAACAATGGTACTTTATGATAGAAGAAATGTAACAATCGATCCCTTCCCTTTGACACTTCTTGCTTCAATCTCTCATTGTCCAATCCGAAATATGCGAGTACATATTTACTTAAATTGCTAAATACTTGCACTCACTCTTCAATAAAAAAACAAAAACAAAAAATACTAAAGGCACAAGAATCATCACTTAGATGTCTTATTTCTTATTTGTGGGCCCCTTCCGAAACGAAATCCTGGGTACGGGCCTGGTTACTATTAGTCTTGAGCCTCTGACAATGAGGTTGCCAACGGTACCCAATTCGTTTCGGAAAGCATGAAACGGCTTTATCAAATCGGACGTGTAATTCCAAATTCCGCCATTTAAACACCCTCGAAGTTCACACAATACAGCTGAAAAATTTTCAAATTCATCGATATCGATAGCTGTAACCTCCATAACACTTCGAATGTACATGTCTGAATCGGGGTCGAATTCAACACATTCGGATGTTTGCGATAATCTTGACAATGGATCAGCGATGTTGGATTTACCGCTCCGGTAGATTACATCATGAGTAAAAACTTGCATCCGTGAAACCCAACGCTCGATCCTAATGCATGGTGATGAATTCGGAGAGATGATAGCTTTATTTCAAAACGGATAGATACGGAAACGTTCGACTGCCCAAACTAAGGCTAAAGCCTCTCATTCTGTTTGCGCGTAGCGTCATTCGATTTCGGTCAAACTTTTGCTTGCGTCCTTTTGGCAACCCTTCTTTTTTTTTTTTTTTTTTTTTTTAAATAACTATTTATTGGAATATGAGTTAAAATTAAATTATTAAGATTTAAATTGGGTGTTCAGCCACAAGTGGTGACTTTTCAGCCCTGTTATATATATATATATATGATTTGGTTATTACCATGAAGACATCATTTGCTTCCACAATTCTGAGATTTTTGTGTAGGGAAAATTCTAAACCTACTTGTATTGTGTAATGGGGAAAAGGAACTTATATACTAACTTACTAACTAATACAGAGAGCGAATCGATTCAATTGAAGATTGCATCGATTTTTGTCGGAATTTGCTTATAATATTATGTGACATTACATCTAATGGTTCTATATTTGTGAGTCTGTGTAACTCATTTGTACTAAACCAGGGAGGACGCTTCAGAATCATTTTCAGAATTTTATTCTGAATCCTTTGAAGCGTTTTCTTCCTGGTGGAACAACAGCTTGACCAAATTGGTACCGCATAAAGCATGGCTGGTCTGAAAATTTGTTTATAAATTAACAATTTGTTTTTTAGACAGAGCTTAGAATTTCTGTTTATAAGAGGATATAAACATTTAATATATTTATTACACTTTGCCTGGATTCCTTCAATGTGATCCTTGAAAGTGAGTTTTTTGTCATACGTTAAACCTAAGTATTTAGCTTGATCAGACCATGTCAATTCCAAGCCATTCAATTTGAGAATGTGATTATTGTTTGGTTTAAGAAAAGAAGCTCTTGGCTTGTGAGGAAAGATAATTAATTGCGTTTTTGCTGCATTTGGTTTAATTTTCCATTTTGACAGATAATCACTGAAAATATTTAAACTTCTTTGTAGGCGACTGCAGATCACTCTTAGATTTCTACCTGTGGCTAACAGACTTGTGTCGTCACAGAATAGCGATTTCTGACAACCAACGGGTAGATTTGGAAGATCAGAAGTGAAAATATTATACAAGATTGGAGCTACGCTCGAACCCTGCGGAACACCGGCTCGTACGGGTAGCAATTCAGATTTACAATTCTGATAGCTAACCTGAAGAGTACGATCAGTTAAATAATTTTGAATCATTTTGATCAAATAAATAGGAAACTGGAAATCAGACATTTTTGCTATTAAACCTTTGTGCCAAACACTGTCGAATGCTTTTTCTATGTCTAGAAGAGCAACTCCAGTGGATAACCCAGAAGATTTATTTGATTTTATCATGTTCGTTACTCTGACAAGTTGATGAGTAGTTGAATGTTCATGACGAAATCCAAACTGCTCTGGTAAAAAAATTGAATTCTCATTTATATGAGTCATCATTCTTAACAAGATAATTTTTTCAAAAAGTTTACTGATAGAAGGAAGTAAGCTAATTGGGCGATAACTTGATGTTTCTGCTGGGTTTTTATCAGGTTTTAGGATAGGAATTACTTTAGCGTTTTTCCATCTTTTTGGGAAGTAAGCTAATGAAAAACACTTGTTGAAAATTTTAACCAGGAGTCTCAAGGCAACATCGGGAAGATTTTTAATAAGAATATTAAAAATTCCATCATTACCAGGAGCCTTCATGTTTTTAAGTTTTCTAATAATTGATTTAATTTCATCAAAATTCGTCTCAATAATGTCATCGTGTGATAACACTTGGGTTGAAATATGATCATATTTCAGTGAGACTTCATTTTCAATAGGACTCACAACGTTCAAATTAAAATTGTGGACACTCTCGAACTGCTGAGCAAGTTTTTGAGCTTTTTCGCCATTTGTAAGAAGTATTTGATTTCCTTCCTTGAGAGCAGGAATAGGTTTCTGAGGTTTCTTAAGAACCTTAGAAAGTTTCCAGAAAGGTTTAGAATATGGTTTAATTTGTTCAACTTCTTTAGCGAAATTTTCATTTCGCAAAAGAGTAAATCTATGTTTAATTTCTTTTTGTAAATCCTTAACTATGTTTTTCATAGCAGGATCACGAGAACGTTGGCAACCCTTCTTGATACTGCAAAAGTACGGCGCCCAATCCCACCGGCGAAGCATCTGCTACAAGCCGAGTTTTGAGTGTTGAGTCGAAATGAGATAATGTACTAACATTTCCAATTTGCTTAATAATTTGTTCAAATGCGTTTTGTTCGATCGCTTCCCATTTAAACTCTGACTTTTTTTTTTTTTTTTTTCATATATACGTTTATTTCATAGGCAATATACATAAGTTTTTCTTCGCCGTGGCATCCACAATACATAGTAGTTTAAACCTAATACATTTCGAATATCATATTAGTATGTTGGTACTCATTAGTTAATCTAAACACTGTTTTTATCAAGCGAGTTGCTATTTTAAATTACATTAAATAAAATACATTTATTTTGTACATGATCTTATAACTATTTCAGGATTGTTTGTATCAGTTCACCACTTATATTCAATATCCTATAGTTGGCTATTGGTTGAACTCATGGAAGAGAAAACAGTTTAACATAAAATAAAATTTAAATTGGAACTCCAATGGATTTAATGAAATGATAAAGAAGTTTCATGTATGGAAGGTCACGACAAGCAAGAATGTCGCGAACTGGGACATTGGATAGTCTACCTTGGGTACGCAAGGAATTTATTAGTTGAGATCTGACATCACGAAACTCCACGCATGTCCAAACAACATGGTCAATATCGCGGTAACCTTCGCCGCAAGCACAATGATTAGTCTCGGAAAGTCCAATTCGAAGGAGATGTGCATCTAACGTGTAGTGATTGGACATGAGT
Source organism: Malaya genurostris (assembly GCF_030247185.1). Lineage (NCBI taxonomy): Eukaryota > Metazoa > Arthropoda > Insecta > Diptera > Culicidae > Malaya > Malaya genurostris. The sequence goes on along the minus strand of NC_080572.1, from coordinate 248,076,768 downwards.
CTGGACATCACACGAATGAAATCTCTACTCACATCCAGTCCCCTGAACCATGCCTTTGTCGATATTTTAGGAATAATTGAGTGCATCCACCGACCCAGATCATCTTTATCCCAAGAAGCTTGCCAGCTGGCAAGTGTTCTTTGGCGAGACGCGCTATAGAATTCGTTGAAAGCAATCGGTCTCTCATAAATTTCACCCTCAATAGCACCACGTTTGGCTAAAATATCGGCTCTTTCATTGCCTGGAATGGAGCAATGAGCCGGAACCCAAACTATTGTGATTAGATAATTATTATTCAATATGTCGTTCAGACACTGTTTTATTTTACCCAAGAAAAACGGTTCATTTTTGCCAGCAGCGTTTGAGCGAATGGCTTCAATTGCACTCAGACTATCTGTGAAGAGGAAATAATGGTTTGGAGATAATGTGACGATTACATTCAAGCTATAATGAACTGCTGCTAACTCTGCTATATAAACAGATGCAGGTTCTTGAAGCTTGAATGAGGCCGAAACATTATTGTTGAACATACCAAACCCTGTCGCTTCTTCCATTCGCGATCCGTCCGTGTAAAACATTTTCTCAGAGTTAATATGCCTGAACTTACTTGAAAATATTTTTGGGATTTCCATAGAGCGTAGGTGGTCCGGGATTCCACGCACTTCGCGCTGCATGGATGTGTCGAAAAATAAAGTTGAGTCAGGTACATTTAGGAGGCTGACACGGATAGGAATATATCTTGAAGGGTTGATTTCCTGTGACATATGGTTAAAATATACTGTCATGAATTTTGTTTGAGATCGAAGCTCGACTAGTCGTTCGAAATTATTAATTACCATGGGATTCAGCACATCACATCTTATTAGCAGGCGTGATGAAAGCTCCCAAAATCGATCTTTTAATGGAAGAACTCCCGCCAGAACTTCAAGACTCATTGTATGTGTCGAATGCATGCAGCCTAAAGCAATTCGCAAACAACGGTACTGAATTCGCTCAAGTTTGATAATATGAGAATTTGCAGCGGAACGAAAACAAACGCTTCCATATTCCATCACTGAAAGTATCGTTGTCTGATACAATTTTATTAGATCTTGCGGATGAGCACCCCACCAAGACCCTGTTATTGTTCGAAGAAAATTTACTCTTTGTTGGCATTTCGTTATCAGATACCTAATGTGTCCTCCCCACGTGCATTTGGAATCAAACCACACCCCGAGGTATTTGAAAGTCAAAACCTGTTCGATTATTCTTCCCATCATATGAAGCTGAAGTTGCGCGGGATCATGCTTTTTTGAAAAGACGACCAGCTCTGTTTTCTCCGCAGAGAATTCGATACCAAGATGAACAGCCCAAACGGACAATTTATCTAAGGTATCTTGCAATGGTTTTTGCAGATCAATAGCTTTGGATCCAGTAACTGAAACCACGCCATCATCTGCCAATTGTCTTAGTGTACATGGGGTTACTAGACAGCTGTCAATGTCATTCACGTAAAAATTATAGAGGAGCGGACTGAGGCATGAGCCTTGCGGGAGACCCATGTAGCTAATTCTGATTGTTGCCAAATCGCCATGTGAAAAATGCATGCGTTTCTCTGACAAAAGGTTGTGCAAATAATTATTTATAACCGCTGGGAGTCCATGTTGGTGGAGCTTGTCTGAAAGAACATCAATGGAAACTGAATCAAATGCTCCTTTAATGTCTAAAAATACAGATGCCATTTGTTGCTTTTGAGCGAAGGCAATTTGGATGTCAGACGAAAGTAATGCAAGGCAATCATTCGTCCCTTTATTTCTACGGAAGCCAAACTGAGTATCTGACAACAAACCGTTCGTCTCGACCCAAGTGTCGAGACGTCGTAGAATAATTTTTTCGAACAATTTTCTGATGCAGGACAACATCGCAATGGGTCTATATGAGTTGTGATTGGAAGCTGGTTTCCCCGGCTTTTGAATGGCGATAACTTTCACTTGTCTCCAGTCAGGTGGAACAATATTTTGCTCAAGAAACTTGTTGAACAATTCCAACAAACGTCTTTTTGCGAGGTCGGGCAGATTCTTCACCAAGTTGAATTTAATTCTGTCCAATCCAGGAGCGTTATTGTTACAAGACATGAGTGCTATGGAAAATTCCATCATTGAAAAGGGGCTATCAATGGAATCATCATTTGAAGAAGACTCCCTAACAATGCTATGCGTAGGAACGGAATCTGGACAAACTTTCCTCGCAAAATCAAATATCCATCGATTCGAGTACTCCTCACTCTCATTTCCTACGTTACGATTCCTCATTCGTCTGGCCGTATTCCAAAGAGTGCTCATTGAGGTTTCTCTTGACAAACCTTCCACAAAATGTCTCCAATAGCTGCATTTCTTAACCCGAAGTATGTTCTTGTACTTGGTTTCTAAAACCAAGAATTTTTCAAAATTCTGAGGAGTTCCTCCTCCTCGTTTTAAAAACGTCTTGAAAGCATTTTGTTTCGCATGTTTAGCATCTGAGCACTCTTTGTCCCACCAAGGATTTGGAGGTCTTCTGTTAGACGATGGACCAAGAAATCGTTTGGTTTGGGCTTGTTCTGCGGCCTCCAGAATCGAACAAACGAGGAAGTCATATTCTTCAAGTGGGGGAAGCTCTTCCATTGAAGTTAAGACACTTGAAATATTACTTTGGTATTTAATCCAGTCAATATTTTTTGTCAAATCATATGGAATATTAACTGAATTAGCAATGCCTTTGTTACTGCTAATTGAGATGATGATTGGTAAATGATCGCTACCATGTAAATCAGGAAATACTTTCCAGGTGCAATCTAGTCGAATTGAAGTCGAACAAAGAGATAAATCTAATGCACTTGGACGTGCAGGAGGTCTTGGGATCCGTGTCATGCTACCCATATTTAGTACCGTCATGCTAAAATTGTCGCAAATATTATATATTAGAGATGATCTGCTATCATTGTAAACGGAACCCCACATCATTCCGTGCGAATTGAAATCTCCTAAAATCAAACGTGGAGCAGGAAGGGCTTCGACAATTTCATTAAGCTGTCGTTGTCCAACTTGAGCTCTTGGAGGAATATATACCGAAGCAATGCAAATGTCCTTTCCTTTAATGTTTATTTGACAAGCAACAACTTCTATACTAGAAGTCGAAGGAATGTTTAATCTATAAAAGGAATAACATTTCTTAATTCCTAAAAGCACTCCACCATACGGGGAGTCTCTGTCGAGACGTATAATGTTAAAGTCATTAAAATTTAAGGCTATGTTTGATGTAAGCCATGTTTCGCACAAAGCAAATACATCACATTTTTGACTATGCAACAAAACTTTAAATGAATCAAGTTTTGGCATGATGCTTCGACAATTCCACTGCAGGACAGTGATTGAATCTTTTGCGGCGGATGATAAATTATCCATCAAATGATACAAAACCTGAAAGAGCTGGCCATTGAGCTGATAACTGTTTCAAAAAAGTTCTAGCTATTGGAAGGAATGCTGTTATGATGGTCTTTAGAGGTTCAGAAATATTGAATGCAGCGAAAATCCATTCTACAATTTCCGAAAATTTCAGTAATCCTGTTGGTGAATGTGAAATGGAGCCCACTGGATTATTGTCTTTTCTTGAGCTAGTTCCTGGATTGGTTTGTGAATTTGACAAACCAGGAGGCACAGTTTTTGGTTTTAAATTTGGCTTTTTAGCTTTAACACGGGGATCTTTTTTTGAAGGTATAATTTTAGGTGTCTTTTTTGGTATTTTGTGGTTTGTTAATCTCCTCTTAACAGACCCTTGAGGAGTGACAAACGAGGTATCTTCACTATTTCCGTCAGAGTCAGATTCCTCTGGCTCCGCAAGATTTGAAAAACCGTTTTCGGTTTCCAAAGGGGAGACATGTATGACCGTTTTGAGCATTTCTGCATATGTGCGCTTAGACCGTGCTTTTAAAGAAAGCTTCATTTTGTCTTTACGCAGCTTAAATGCAGCGCACACTGAAAGATCATCATGAGGGCTTTCCCCACAATAAACACATTTTTCAACATCTTTATCGCAAAGATTATCCTTATGAGGCCCTTGACATTTGATACATTTGGACTTATTACTACAGTAAGTAGCTGTATGTCCGAATTTTTTACAGTTCGTGCAATTCATAACATGCGGTACGAAAAGCCGAACAGGAAGACGAATTTTATCGATATAGACATGGCTAGGCAATGCAGATCCGGCAAATGTTACGCGAAACGAATCTGAGGGACGATAAGACTTTTTTCCATCGACAATAGATGCTGAGTACAATTGTTTGCACTCGAGTATCTTAACTCCTTCAAGCATGGAGTTTTTAAAACGGCCAACTCCATTTTTAAGTAAATCATCTGCTGTCAGACTTGCTTCAGTCACAACACCGTCAATTTCTACCTCCTTCGATGGAATGTAAACTCGATATTCAATAGCAAATAATTTACAGGTTACAATATCGTTTGCCTGTTTCAAGTCGTTAACTACAACTCGAATTTTATCTCTATTAACCTTACAGATTTCTTTAACTTCAGAGAAATGTGATGTCAAATCCTTTGTAATTTGCATCAAGTTTAAAATCTTTTCTTTTTTTCGAAGATAGACTATCCATGGCCCAGTGGTACCCTGTGGATAATGTTTAGCCCTCGGAGTATTTAAACTTTTACTAGTATCCGGAATCGGATTCGGATGATCTTCCATGAGATCATCCATTACATTAAATTTTTTTTGTAAATTAATAATACCAAAATAAAAACTTATGTTTAGTAAAATTTCAGATATAAGAAATAAAAAATAAATTAAATTAAATCTACCTTGTAGCTGATGTCTCTGTTCCTTTATCGTGAAGAACGACGTGAAGCTCTTCCAACGATTTCCAATTGGCAGTCTTTTGCTGTTTCCAATTGGCAGTCTTCTGTCGTTTACTGCTATCTCAGTTGCTCTGCCGTCGTTGTGAACACCACTGCACTTGCTGTACCTGACCCCAGGTACAGTGCTTTTGCTCTTGGTGGCGATCAAATGCGATGCTTGCAGTGTAGCACCTCGCGATATATGCCGTCTCTTTTGATCCTACGCAGCGTACAAATTCTGGTACCTGGTAGATCAGCACTGGGTTGCTTTAGCACCTCTGTGCCTTTGCACCCCTTCGTCTTCGCACCTTTATGCGATGGCACCTCTGTGACTCGTCACTTCTATGCTCTCGCACCTCTGTGTCTCTACACCTCTGTGCGTATGAACGGGATGGCCTTCGTTGCTAGCTTTCCAGTCGGGAAACGCCCCGAATATTGCGTTTGCTATGGGCAGTTTAACTACCTGAAGCTTAGAATTGTCTCGGTAGCAGCCGTTAACTCACGAGCCAGTACAATCGAAACACAACCTCTTCGCTTGAATGGTTTTTACTGAATGTAACTCTGACTTGTTTTTAGTAAGTTCTCTGAGGGGGAAGGAAACGGTTGCTAGATCAGGAATGAATGAACCTACATAGTTAACAAGTCCTAAAAAGCTGCGTACTTCTTCTTTTGTAGTCGGCAGACGAAAGGTACGGATTGCTATGATTTTATCTCGAGCCGGGGACATGCCATTAACATCGAAGTGATGACCAAGGAACACGCACTTTGCCTGATTCAGAAGGATATCATATTCATTGAGAATATGAAGGACACCTATGAGGGCTTCATCGTGTTCCTGTTCTGTCTTTCCGAATATGATGATGACATCAATGAAATTGATACAAAATCCGCATTTCGAAAGGATTTGTTCTAAAATTTTTTGGAGAATTTCTGGTGCACAAGAAAATTCTGGCCCGCAATCGCTGAGCTACTGGTTGTATAGTCTTGTCTATCGGTATATGGATCGTTACACCACGAATACTTGGAAACCGTTGTACATTTCGATGTACCACACCAACTTGCCAGAGATCTTCGTACCGACTAGGAAGACCGATTCTAAGAACTCCTAGTTGCCTCGCTGTACATAAAAACGAGCAATCGTTTTTAGTTGACGGTTTCCATCACTGATAATAATCTCTGCATCAAACATCAAATCCACTTCGAGACAATCTTGCTGAGCATATGCTTTGAACTTTTTATCCGGTTTTTTTCGGTGGCCAACAACTACTACTCCATTTTGTTCCATATAATGCCATGTTTCGTCGTCGATAATGTTTGACTGCACACCGGAGTCGATCTGCATTTCGATCATTACGTTTCCAACCTTGGCCCAAATCAACTCCTCGGAGTCACTTGTCGACGATACCATTTCGATGCGAAGGATGCATTCCATGTAGTCGATGCGAAGGATGCACTGTATTACGTTGAACGTTTTTACGACCGGTAGATGATCCAGCAAAAGCTTGAGCATGTGTGCGCTTTGGAAAACGTTGGGCTCGTGTCGCTACACGAGTGAAACAGGCTCGTCGAAAATGCCCTTTTTCACCGCAGTTTGAGCATGTAGGTTTTCCGAGGCACCCAAAACCGGTGTTGTATTTTGACCGCTCATTTGTTGACTTGCTGATTTGGTCGTTTCGTATATATTAACTTGTCGAATTACTTCTTCAACGGTTAGATCCTTATCTTGAAGAAGTTTTTCTCTTAGATGCCCCGGTACAAATTGTAAAATTTTCTCGATGACGGCTATATCCCAGCTTTGCGTCGCTGACTTGCCAAAATCACACTTTTTAGCATGCATTTGGGTTCTCATGAGGAACTTTCCCAAAGATTCATCTGGCTCCGGCTTCATATTCCAAAATAAGAATCGCTCATGAGCTTCGTGTCGTTGAGGAGCAAAGAAATCATCTAGTTTTCCTATTGCGACGTCATATGGAATACCGAAAAATACCTCTTGTAACTCAAACCCTCCATTCGCTAGCAATGAATCCTTCTTCTCAGATATCTTGTTTATCTTTCCAGCTCTGAGGCAAATTTCGAAACCTCGTTTCCATGTTTGCCACTTGCTGCGCCGTTCTGACATCCAGAAAATGCTTTGCTCGTATCCATTCCTTAAATTGTATTAATGAATATACCTTCGAAATCTCTTTTGTCTCATGAATGTTCGCTATCACCGTTTTAGCAGTCTACATCGTCGTAAGGTAGTTTTGAAAGAAAATTCATTGAATTATATGAAAAACAGTGCTTACGGTGCATATTGCCAGAAATGGTGTAGCAGGAGGAAGATTAGGCATCGAAATCCGCAAAATGGAATTAAAATCAAACAGTTGAATAGGCAGCAAGTTCTATTTCTCTTTTCGGAATATAAGTTTGCAGTGTGATGCCAAATCGCATAGTAATGAAGATTATTCCAGATAATCTTCATTACCAGAATAACGGGTAATGTGAAGAGTGCAAATTTTAAAAATACATGTGTGTCTAAGCAACTATAGAATAATGAATTATTTGAGGAGTAAGCACTTGATGAGTATTCAGATCTCAGGAAGTAGCAAACAGTTGTCGTCGACATAGAACACATTGTAAACAATTTCCATAACCACTATATTACATCACCAATATGATAAATAAGACTTTCCATTAGATTTGAAAGTAAAGTGAAATGCAATACAAGGATTTGATGTTGGTTTATCAATTCGTCACTAAAACTGCAGGCCCATAATTTCCTTCAAACAGGATGAGCTTAGTCAATCTGTGACGATTTGTTGCTTTAAAAGGAATCATTGTTTTGGCATATTCATTTATGCGAATATCAAAAAAAAAAAGTTATGATTTTTGATGTGGAACACATCTTTATTTTCTATATAGGGATGCAAATCAGAAACTCAAGGAAAAATACACGTTGAAATGTGGTCAGGTTTTAAACACTTACAGCTCAGTATATTTTGTATCAGTTATTAATATTTTTTTCATTATTTGATTGAATTTCCAGGCAATGATAGAGCCGATATTTTAGCCAAACGTGGTGCTATTGAGGGTGAAATTTATGAGAGACCGATTGCTTTCAACGAATTCTATAGCGCGTCTCGCCAAAGAACAGTTGCCAGCTGGCAAGGTTCTTGGGATAAAGATGATCTGGGTCGGTGGATGCACTCAATTATTCCGAAAATATCGACAAATGCATGGTTCAGGGGACTGGATGTGAGTAGAGATTTCATTCGTGTGATGTCCAGACTCATGTCCAATCACCACACGTTAGATGCACATCTTCTTCGAATTGGACTTTCCGAGACTGATCATTGTGCTTGTGGCGAAGGTTTTCGCGATATTGAACATGTTGTTTGGACATGCGTAGTATCGTGATGTCGGATCTCAACTAATAAATTCCTTGCGTACCCAAGGTAGACTATCCAATGTCCCAGTTCGCGACACTCTTGCTTGTCGTGACGTTCCTTACATGAAACTTCCTTATTATTTCATTAAGTCCATTGGAGTTCCAATTCAAATTTCATTTTATGTTAGACTGTTTTCTCTTCCATGAGATCAACCAATAGCCAGCTATCTTATATTAAATAAAATGATGAACTAATACAAACAAACCTGAAATAGTTATAAGATCATGTACAAAATAAATGTATTTCATTTAATATAATTTATATTAGCAAATCGCTTAACTAATGAATACCAACATACTAATATGATATTCGAAATGTATTAGGTTTAAAGTACTATGTATTGTGGATGCCACGGCGAAGAGAAACTTATGTATATTGCCTATGAAATAAACGCATTTATGAAAAAAAATCTTTGATTGGAAATATTTCTAGGATTCGATTTGAATGTATCAAGCCACGTATTTTCAATTATAAATGATTGAAATTTTGATTAGTAACAGCAGTGTTCTATTTTGTCTGCTAAAATTCTCCGGCATATCGGATTTCCCTGCCATAGACGACGGTTATGAAGGAGTAAGTGATTGGACAATCTATGCAAAAGCGAAGCTGTTGGAAGCACGCGAATCTATGAATAGAAGCGAAATTATAGCTAACGTTTCAGTCCTACGCGTAGCATACCAAAAGAAGGTTGTTGCTGGACAGCAAGACAAAAAGTGCCATAAAACGATTTGAAGCTTTAATTGGATTCTCTGATCTTGTGTCATGCAAACTCGGATGAAATTCCATGTTATGTCGTTTCTCCTGAGAAATTGACAACTACCCCAGGGTAAATTTTGAGTGCTTAAGATTAATTTCTAATGTATATAAGATGAACTCGATTGATAATGAGAAAAAGTTAATCGCTTCAACCGAAACCGCAGAATGGTAGAGAAACTTAACGCATTAAAAAAAACTGATTGCATTCAAAACTTGAACACAAGCTTGGCGAAGAGAAGCTTAAATATCAAAATCGTATCGCAAGTATGTACAAAGATATAATTGCATACATTTGGAATATTGGAGTAATTTCGTCTGCTTTAAAACAAACAATGTTCGGTGTTGGTTCCTAATCAAGATAAATCTAGGCAGACTCTCGTGCAATAGCGGATTCAAAAGTGTGACGATTGATTGAACTGTTTGATTGAAGATCATTCGAAATTTTGGTTGTCTTGTTCCACATCAATGGCTCGAACAACCCCATGGGGCTAATCCTTGTAGTTTTTCGATGAGCTTGGGAACAGGATCTGCAATAGTGCAGCTACGATTATGTCGGAACATGGTATGGAATTCATTTTTAATCAATGCTGCAGTACTAGCCACGAGAGTTTGGTAATGCTTCATAACGTTAAAATTATAAACATTTTCTGCAATCGCCTACGATATAATTAACGATTCAAAAAACTAAAAAAACAAAGCCGAAAGTCATTTCGCCGAAAGGGTCATGTTACCGAATTCCTGCAATTGTCTTAATATTATAATTGGAATTGATTTAAAATAAACACAAATGAATGATAATACGTTAACGCCCGTTGTTTTGACCTACAATTGTACTTCTTGAATAATGATTGATTCCTGTACTCTGGAATAAAGATTGATTCATGAACCTCAGGACGGAGTTCCCAAGGAAACTTGTTGACTATTAGTCACTAAGTATCGAAGCAATTGCATAGGTGTATCTACCAAGCAAATGTATGCGGTATTTTCCGTTTACTAAGTGAAAAAATATCTAATGCGGCTTCTCCACATCGATTTACCCAGTGAACGACCAAAATGGTTAAAGCCGGGGTAAAATAAATGATATAAAAAAAACATCGATTTGATTCGTGTGCTGTCCGACATCGCTCCCGCTCCCCCCTAACTAAAGCAAAGAAACCTAGCTTTGAGCAGACCTGGCAAACGAGGCGGTTACAGGTTTGTATGCAAGAGGCCACCGTTTCCGACGGCGGGTCGGCGGCCAACTCAGCCGGCGTCACCTCGGCCCTTTCGGCGAAATGACCTATTCGACGAAACGACTTTCGGCGAAATGGCTTTCGGCGAAATGACCCGCTCCCATTTCGTCCATCATCAAACATCCGAGAATCAATTTACCCTGGATAGCATACACATTATTTTTACATGTTAGAAGATGTAATATTTTGTCATCACCGAAGAAATTACGGTATGCTTGAAGTTACGTCAAGCGTAAATTTCATTTTTTTTTCTAAGAGTGTACTCTTCCGCCTTCGCTTTGATGGCAGTAATCTATTCTGCGGCTATTCCGATGCTTGGGTACCAACGAATGATTGTTCTTTCATGGGGCAATGTGTTATTAAAAGTTTTTCGTACAAAACGATAGGCGCTAGGAGAATAGAAATGAAGTGTAGTAGCGAAACTACGTATTTTATCACTGTGCGGTTGCCGTGCTCTTCGGTACTTTAATTGATTAAATAAATCATAGTTTGCCGATTTTTTCTGAACAATGGTTAGTTAAGATATAAACATATTCGATGATTCATAGGGATCGAGTTATTTTACCCTAAGTAGTGACGTAGAGCTAGAGTAGAGCTCTCTTCTGACAAAAGTTGCTTCGTCTGGAGTTTATGATAAAGTTCTTCCATGTTTCGTACCTGGTCATGTATTCGTTTATTTTGTGTCCTAAGTCTTCTTACAGATTTCTGAATAGAGGTCATTCGGGCACGCAATTTCGGAACGAATTGCATCACATTTTCGGGAGTTAAATTTTCTTCAATCATATCTCCAGTATAACGGATTGTGCTTATTAATAAATGATAATGCAAACTTCTTCGTTACAGAAACAGGAATTGAATTATGTTACCTATTTCGAATGATGCGATCGGAAACCAGACCGTCGGATGCACTTTCAAATTTTTCGCTCAACGAAGACGTAACATCGTTACTTTCGGGATGTCCTGGTAGCAAAGATCTCGAAATATTGATTGCTTCGGATATAAGAGACTCGTTTTCGACTTCAAAAATAGTCGGAATGGCATCCAAATTGAGTCCGTCGACGGTTCTGTGCATTCGGTCCCGTGGTGAAACATACTTCTTCGTTGTTTTCGTCTTTGCGGAAAAGATGATGGTCACATAAAACATGGCGCCCAAGCAGGAGACTGGACTAGATACATAAAGAATCATTAGTTAGATGTTTATTTTTTATCTGTGGACCCCTTCCGAAACAAAATCGGGCCTGGACGTAGTCCTACGTCAAAACTAGTCTTGAGTTTACCAAACTGAAGATACGTACCAAGTTTTATCCCAATTCGGATCAAGTCGATTCTGATTGGGTCACTTTCACTGGAATATCTCAAAGGTCCCACGATTTTAGTCACCCAATTTTACATTCGAACGAAAATTTCCGATCTGTCAACGTTGTTTTTAATTCACGGCAACAACGATGTTCTTCAAAGCTGTTCCGGTGTTGTAAAGATTGACATTGAATGCTAGGTTATCGTAGTAAAGAATCGAAGCTTGTTGTTTTTATACAGGTAGTATGACCTTTGACACCATATGCCATAAGAACTCAAGACCTTTTCGGCTAATTAGAAGCAAACGATCGTAAGACTACTGCCCCGATCAGATGTTCGGCAGTAAACGACAACTTAATGGATATCCTTGATCAGGCGGTATGTTTATTCCGTCGCCGCATTAGAAACTTCGAATCGGTAATCGAAAGAATCTCTATTAGTGAAGAAGTTTATAACAATCATGTAATATTCATCAATACGGTCAAGTGAATATGAACTTTATTAAACGTTTCTTCGGTGACGCAAAAAAAACGGCTAGATTCAGTTTCCAATTGCAACAAAGTTCAGCTACCCGTATTTGATATCCGTTTATGATTGACGTTTTGGGCCGATCGGTTTCCGCCACGAAACGTAATCCCTTTGATTCCGTCCAACGCACGTATGGCGGAGGATAAATCGACCTTTGCGTCCAAACGAACGCACTCCATATGCCAAAGCCGGAGCCTAGAATTTCTGTAATTTAATTCGCCTCACCTGTTGATGGCCGTAAACTGTCAGTGGTTGAATGCAGATATCTACCGGTTGAATGCCGCCCCGTCACTTCAAGAACGTGCGGTGAACCACGTAAATTGAAGTGCATTGCAACGCAGCAATGTAGCAAATCACAGCCAGCAGCAACAAAAAAAAACGACTGGTAATTAAGGTGCACTTTATGTGCGGCACTGCGACGACGGCCTGGTGCAATATGCGGGACTCCTCTTGCTACTGTCAGTCGATACCCCCTCCTCCCCCGGAGGGTAAGCGGAAAGCTACGCGGTGTTGGGCGAACGGTCGGATTTCAATACGCGCTGGAAATAATATGCAGCCGAAAAAAAACTGCTACACACTACTGCTATCACGTACTGCGGCCGGCTCACGTCTTGTTTAAATTTTTCACTTTCGAAATCGATTCTTGCGGGCCGCGCCTAGCAACAAGACAGCTTAAATTGACCAGAACTTTTTTTTTTATTTATTTATTCTGTCTTGCTTGGTAATCGAAATACCCTACATATTTAACGGGTACTGAATGGAAATTACTTGTTCGCGGTTTATTTTCTACGAAACCTGTGGCATTTTGTTTGTCAAGGTTAATATTTACAAACAGCAGCATAGGAGGTGTAATATTTTTTTTTGTGATTTTGCCATCGAATTAAAACATCGAAGGAATAGCCACGCTGAAAGCAATTAACTCGACGGTTTTGGTCTACTTCCGTTACGTAGACGACTTTGTTGAGCATTGATTGCTTTTTACGCACGAAAATGTGGATTCAAGTTTCAACACATTCTGCGTTCGCCCCGAAAAAGGTAATGTCAGGCAAGCTTAACATTCTTATTAATTATAAATTTCATCACAGCCCCTCCGACTAATGATACACACACATGCGGGTAAAGGCACACATTTTGCAAATTACCGCAATGATTTAGTTTTTTTTTCCTAATATGCTCTCTTGAAGCCTGCCACCGTGGCTCCGGCGTCGGTGGCGGTGGCGACGGTGGTATTTGGTCAATCGGTAATGGCCCTAGAGTTTGATTTATTAGCCGAATCTGATCCCAATTAGATTGTTCATATATTTACGCTTAGTTTGGTAGCAGCACGTCTACTCGCACTCTAAGGGTATTATTAGCGTAAGGGGATAGGGGGTTCCTTCATCCCTCCGACCGACCCTTTAACTACTTGTGGTAAATTGGTCGGATTGAAATACCACCCATTACTGCACCTACATCAATGGGTTCAACATCGATATATTAGCGATGGACTAGCAACCGGGAGGCCTGCTCCTCAGCAGCCGATCGGTGATCGAGTCTATTGAGCCATTATAGGCATTTCAAACAGCAAGTGCCTGCCTACCCGGTGTCGGCTGGGGCCAAAGCTGCAACATTGTAGTGCACTCGTGCAAACGATTGCGTTTTTTTTTCCTTTTCATGCTTTGAGACTAGAAAAATAGCGAAAGACTTGAAAGCTCCATCCGCTGGGTAATGATTTACGAAAGAGATTCGTTTCCCGGTTATGGCCTAAGCCGCTTCACTACACAGTCATGCCTTTTATCGCGTATTAGGTTTTTTTTTGCTGCTGGTTTCCAAGTTTATAGTTTTTTAAACAAATTTTTTTAGTTGCTTTTTTATTTTCAAGAAACCTTTCGTTCGCTTTAAATAAGACTGGAATGTTTGTGTTTCCTGACTGTAAATATTAAATTATCACTGGAACAGAGCCTAGTGGATCATCAAAAGGTGAAATAATTAAGTGCCCACAAGTTCCTATCTCATACCTCTCCGTGAATCTATTTTGACATAGACGGCGTCGGCTGGATGCTATAGCTTTCTGCGTTAGTAACAGAATCTCTGATTTGAATAGCAAAAACCTGTTTTAATCCACCTAGTGGTGTAATGATGCCATCTTACTTATATTTTCAAGGTCATATTACTTATATTTTCAAAAATATCACTAGAAGTTTCCGCCAACAAAATTTTAAACTTTGGGGAGTGTATCGAAAATAAGCTATCCACAAATTTTTCTTCCAAATTATGATAAAAAACGATATTTTATTCAAACTAAAAATTAATCCTTTATTGTACGAGATTAAACTTGGGCATAATGAAAACCGGATGAAATTTAAGCTATTCCTTCACGAATTTCCGAACTTTTGATCTTGAACTTTTGATTTTCTTGAACTCCTGCATGTTCCCAGCTGCCTTACCAGTCTTCTTGAAGACCCTCTTCACGAATGCCCAGTAACGTTCGATGGGTCGAAGCTGAGAGCAATTTGGTGGATAGATATTTTTCTCAACGAATTTTATACCCTTTTCCGCAAGCCAATTCATAGTGGTTTTGGCATAGTGAGCCGATGCTAAATCCGGCCAAAACAGTGGAGGTGTACTATGCTTCTTATATAAAGACAGCAATCTCTTCTGGAGACACTCAGATCGATAGATTTTAACGCCGGTAGGGTAAAAAATGGTTGACTTCAAACCACAGGAACATAGTATTGTTGACCTGCAAGAACTGCATTTTTGTAAGTCCCAGAAAGTTGAGTTTGAGATGACACTAAATCTCGACGTTTCATGCAGTTCTAAGAGTTTCGGCATCAGAAAAAATTTTCGATTTTGGAAATTTCATGTACTCCACTATGGTGCTTTTTCAAGATCGAAAATTTTCAAACCTTAACCGCCGGGCAGCACCCCTTACGCATGTCCGATTTAGCTCAATTTTTTCTTGAGGACATTTTTCGAGGTGGTTAAACTTTAGAGCACTAGCTCTTTACGAAATTAGAGGTGATCCCAAAATATTGGCACCCTTTTATATATAAGAGCGGTAAAAATCAACGTGTTTTGTCGGCTACGTCACTTATACAATCATATCTCCGGAACCAAAAGTCACAGCCGTTTGATCTTTGAACTTGATCACTGGCCCGACAGTTGCTTTCAAACGAGCTCAAGTTCGATAAAATCGATTCAGCCATCTCTGAGAAAATTGAGCGCGTAAAAATACTACGCTTTTTGTCGGTTACGTCACTTATGCAATCATATCTCCGAAACCAAAAGTCACAGCCATTTGATCTTTGAACTTGATCAATATCCCGACAGTAGCTTTCAAACGAGCTGAAGTTTGTTAAAATCGGTTCAGCCTTTTCTGAGAAATTGAGCGCGTTCAAATATCTTCGAAAAGTGCACACACATACACACACAGACATTTTCCGATCTCGTCGAACTGAGCCGAATGGTATATAACACTATGGTTCTCCGAGGCTCCGTTCGAAAGTCGGGTTTTCCAGCAATTCTAATACCTTTCTATAGAGAAAGACAAAATCAGATTCGCCATCTCTAAAAGAAAGTAAATAATTTTAAATTCACTTTTTACACTTATAATCCTGTAAGTCCTGAACCGGAAGTTGGATTTTAAGACATTGCTTTTGAATCTAATTCAATGAAAATCAATTCAGCCATCTTCGAGAAAAATTAGTGCACTATTTTTGGCGCATAACTTCATAACTCCAGAACCGGAAGTCGGATTCGAACAAAATTCAGGAATTTTGTATAGAATTATTAGACAGCCATGTTCGAGAAAATTAGGTGCACAAAAACATTACATACATATACAGACATTTTACGTAATCGGTTTTCACATAATGGTGATAACATTCCCATATGAGAAAATTAAAAAAACGGATGGTTTCTAGAAAACAATGAGAACAGTATTTCCGAAAATATTTAAAGTACGACTTTGAAAATTTGAAATTATGTTCTCAGACACCATCGATTAAAACAATAAATGAAAAATCACCTTTTCATTTTCCCTTAATGAATAAAGTCTTACACTTTTTTTATTTAAAAGATATTTTATTCAGGCCTATTTGCGTACAAGCTTTACGTGGCCGATTTAGCTGAGTTTTTAGATAATTTTTTTTTGTATTGTATCTCGTTGTCACCCTTTTTCTAGGGGGAGAGGAGCTTCCATTCTCCTCCTGCGAGGATTGAGGGGCATTTTCTTCGTGGTTCGTCTCGTCATCCATTGCCGTGGTATTGTTGTTGATTTCGTTGCTAGTTGCTGTAGATGCGTCTTGTTGTACATTGTTTGCAGTTGCTGGTTGGTTGGATGGTAAGTTGTTAACTGCACCTGGTGTACTTTGTTCTATAGGGAATACGTTGGATGGTTTCGTTGAAGGGGATGCTTCACTGTTGTTGGTGACTGTCACAGGTGTACTGGGGGTTGCTTGGGGTTGGTGTGAAGGAAGCACCGTTGTCCTTTGGTATAGTTGTCTCCTTGTCTTGTTTATCACATGGCTTACCGTAGTGAACAGCTTTTTGGAAATATTGACATGTGGCCATCTGATTGTCATAGGTAACAAGTGATTTGCGCGGGATTCTTGTATCCTGACCGAATGTCACATAAGAAGGTATAGGCCTCTTCAAGCGCATGCGTAACAAACGTACGCCATTTAGAATTCCGGGGAAAAAATTCTTCCACTTTTCTTTTTCGATAGAGAGAATCTCTCTATATTGGGACATATTCTTGCGAATATAAGGATCGATGACGTTTGAGGGAAGATCATGCACACGCACTTCTATAGCACTGTCTTCCATATATACTGGAATGTTGTACTTGATATTTTCATGCTCCACATAGTGCACATTATTATTGTCTTTAGCGAATTGAATTGCATCCAACAAGATGCATTTGCTCCTTAAGCAAACCTTCAAGTTCTCGTATCGAAGGTCGAATTTTGCACTGTCTGTAGTCAACAACAATTGTATTCTTTCGTGTCGGCGGTAGCTTTTGTTCGTTTTTTTTTTCAATAGTATAATATATATTTTTAGGCACACTGCTTAAGCTCTAAGATGCCAAGGGTATTTCCTAATCTTAATTAACGACTAACTTAAAACTAGAATAGTATAATTAGATTATGTCGTCTAGAATTTTTGAAAAAAGCTTTTAGCTGGCGTTCGGCAGGTGTCGGTGAATTGAATATTGCATGAATTCCAGATGGTGCTATCGATGGCCGCTTCCTTTCGGTTCGTGTGGGTCCGCGGGAAACACCCCCAGGCTACGAAGGCCCGGCGGGTGGCCCGCATGCTGGTCATCGACTGGAGCGTAGGACCGTAGGCGGTGATGGTGATGTTACGAAGAGATAAAAAAATAAAAAAAAGTAAATATTGTGGAAACCGAGGTAAATAGGGGGTATGGAAACAAAATGTCTGAAAACTACAGAGATCTAATTAATTGCCATCGAGATGGTGAAGAGACGGGGAAAGGGGAAACGAAAAGTTAGTGACAAAAAAAGATCTTGTTAGTTCCAATGAAGATGGTGGACAGGGACGGTGATCGAGAGAATCGGGCGGATGTTAGTGTCGAACCTGTAGATGGAGATTATACTTTCTGAGCGAGGTATAACAGATTACACTTGGATATTAATGTGTTTGAGGTACTGGTATATAAGAAGCATATAAGAGATATCCCGACTAGCCAACACATCTCGGACCGGAACTTCAGGTGGTCTACCTCGGGCCCTTAGGGAGTCCTTTAATAAAGACCTGGCGTCACGATACTCCGTACACGTCCATACGACATGCTCGATGTCCTGATAACCGTCACCACAAGCGCAGAGACCGCTCTCCACGATTCCAATACGCCGGAGATGCGCGTTGAATGTGTAATGGTTTGACATAAGCCGAGACATCACACGAATAAAATCACGACTTACATTCATCCCCCTGAACCAAGGTTTCGTCGATACCCTAGGGATAATGGAATGCAGCCATCGTCCCAGTTCGCCATTGCTCCATGAAGTTTGCCAACTTTCGAGAGTTTTCTGACGAGAGATACTGAAAAATTCATTGAAGCAGATTGGTCTTTCATAAATATCACCTTCTAATGCGCCCACCTTAGCCAATGAGTCTGCCTTTTCATTGCCCGGAATGGAACAATGCGAAGGGACCCACTTTTGTTCGTTTTGGTACACTCATTTCGAGGTCGTTCTATTGTTCACTACACAATACTGTACTTGGTTTCTTCTGTCCCGAACGTAAGCGGTTTTGTTTTTTCGACTGACATTACACTTATTCATGTACCATTTAATTTTATTCTTTATTTAAAGCAGCTATTTCTTTTCCTAACAATTCTGTGAATATTTGTTTTGATATTAGTGAGTTTACATCGTAGTAAGTCGTGGCAAAATATGTTACGATAAAAAGCTTATTCATCCCTGGAACTCTTAGCAAAATGTTGAGTAAGTTTCGTTCAGAAGTAATTCAAAATACCAAATGTCCGTTTCAGGCCATGTCATTTTTTTTTTTATTCAAGAATATAATGTTTAAGGCACACTGCTTAAGCTCTAAGATGCCAAGGGCTTTTACTAATTTAAAATTTACGACTAACTTAAAACTAGGGTTGTATCATTAAGTAATGTCATATTTGGGTCGCAGTGGTTGACTTTGGCAGATCCAGCCTTCATGTGGTGATCGGCCGGTGAATTGAATATTTCATGAGAGTCTTCCATATGGCGTTGGTGAATATTCATGTTGGCCGCATTCTTCGGTCCGTGTGGGTCCGCGGGAAACACCCCCAGGTTACGAATACCCGGCGGGTGGCCCGCATGCTGTTGATAAGTTTCCGTGGGCGATGATGGTGTTGTTACAAAAGAAAATGAAAAAAAAAATATAGCGAAGTAAATATTGCGGAAAGCGGAGTAAAAAGGGGATATGGGAATGAAATGACTAAAACGACAGAGATCTAATTAGTTGACATCGAGATGGTGAAGAGACGGGGAGGGGGGAAGCGAAGGTTAGTGACAGCAAAAAGATCTTGTTAGTTCCGATGAAGATGGTGGACAGATGAGGAATCGGAATAATCGGCGGAAGTTAGTGTCGAACCTGCAGTTGAGAAATAATTCTTAGCCACAGTTGAAACAACGTCGATAAATAGGAGGAACTTTCTAAGCCAGATGTAGCAGATTACACTTGTATATTAATGTGTTTGAGAAACTGGTATATGAGAAGCATATATGAACTATCCCGACTCGCCAACACATCCCGAACCGGAACCTCAGGCGGTCTACCTCGGGCCCTGAGGGATTCCAGTAGCTTCGACCTGGCGTCGCGATACTCTACGCACGACCACACGACATGCTCGATGTCCTGATAACCGTCGCCACAGGTGCAGAGCCCGTTCTCCACGATCCCGATACGCCGGAGATGTGCGTTGAATGTATAGTGATTTGACATGAGTCGTGACATAACGCGAATGAAATCACGACTCACGTTCATCCCCTTGAACCAAGGTTTCGTCGATACCTTAGGGATAATGGAGTGTAGCCATCGTCCCAGTTCGTCATTGCTCCATGAAGTTTGCCAACTTTCGAGAGTTTTCTGACGAGAGATACTGAAAAATTCATTGAAGCAGATTGGTCTTTCATAAATATCACCTTCTAATGCGCCCACTTTAGCCAATGAGTCTGCCTTTTCATTGCCCGGAATGGAACAATGCGAAGGGACCCAGACTAACGATATTAAATAAGACCGTTCAGATAAAGTACTCAAATATTCCCGTATTTTCCCCAGGAAATATGGGGGATACTTTCCTGGCTTCATTGCCCGGAGAGCTTCTATTGAGCTTAGACTGTCCGTGACAATGAAGTAATGGTCTTTGGGCAACGTTTCAATGATCTCGAGGGTGTACTGAATAGCAGCTAATTCTGCGACGTAAACTGAAGCCGGATCACTGAGTTTGTAAGAAGCGGTGATGTTTTGATTGAAGATGCCGAAGCCTGTGGACTCGTTGATGTTTGATCCGTCAGTGTAAAACACCTTTTCACAGTTGACTGTTCTAAATTTATTATAAAAAATATTTGGGGCCACTTGAGGGCGCACGTGAGCCGGAATTCCACGAATTTCTTCTCTCATGGATGTGTCGAAAAACACAGTAGAATCAGAAGTATCCAAGAAATGAGCACGGTTGGAAACAAACAAAGAAGGATTAATATTCTGAGCCATGTAATCAAAATACAAGGACATAAAACGGTATTGAGAATTAAGCTCAACTAACCTTTCGAAATTTTCAATCACCAGAGGATTCAAAATGTCGCATCGAATGAGCAAACGATATGAGAGATCCCAGAACCGGTTTTTCAATGGGAGAACACCCGCCAGCACTTCGAGGCTCATCGTATGAGTCGATTGCATGCAACCCAAGGCAATACGCAAACAACGATACTGAATTCTTTCCAGCATGATGAAATGAGTGTTCGCCGCGGATCGGAAGCAAAAGCATCCGTACTCCATCACGGACAATATCGTTGTTTGGTACAGCCTGATCAGGTCTCCTGGATGGGCAACCCACCACGACCCGGTTATTGTACGAAGAAAGTTGATTCTTTGTTGGCATTTTCTTTTCAGATACCTAATGTGACATCCCCAGGTGCCTTTGGAGTCGAACCAGACCCCGAGATATTTAAATGTGAAGACCTGAGCTATGGTTTCACCCCCTAGTTGAAGCTGTAATTGTGCTGGTTCTCGCTTTCTCGAAAATACAACCAGCTCAGTTTTCTCCGTAGAGAATTCGATACCCATTTGAAGAGCCCATGTGGATAAGTTGACAAGAGTATCTTGTAACGGCCCTTGCAGATCGCCAGCTTTGGGTCCTATAATAGACACAACGCTGTCGTCGGCAAGTTGTCTTAGCGTGCAAGATGTGTTGATACATTTATCGATGTCGTTTACGTAAAAATTGTATAGAAGGGGGCTTAAGCATGAGCCCTGAGGAAGACCCATGTAACTGAATCGTATTGTCGACAAATCACCATGCGCGAAATACATATGTTTCTCAGACAATAGATTATGTAAAAAGTTGTTCAAAACTGGCGAAAGACCATGCTGATGCAGCTTCTCAGATAGGATATTTATAGAAACTGAGTCAAAAGCCCCCTTAATGTCTAGGAAAACTGACGCCATTTGTTCTTTACGAGCAAATGCCATTTGAATTTCTGTTGAGAGCAACGCAAGACAATCGTTCGTTCCTTTACCCCTGCGGAAACCAAATTGTGTATCTGAAAGTAAGCCATTAGTTTCGACCCAATTGTCTAGACGGAAGAGAATCATTTTTTCGAACAATTTCCGGATACAGGAAAGCATAGCAATCGGCCGATACGAATTGTGATCGGAGGCTGATTTTCCTGGTTTTTGAATGGCGATCACTTTCACTTGTCTCCAGTCATGTGGAACAATGTTGTCCTCAAGGAACTTATTGAATAAACTCAACAAGCGCCTTTTGGCGGGATCTGGCAGATTTTTCAACAAGTTGAATTTTATTCTGTCTAATCCCGGGGCTTTATTGTTACATGACAAGAGTGCAAGTGAGAGCTCTACCATCGAAAACGGTGTTTCGTTTGTATTTGGTGTCGCGGCGCGGGTGATCTTCTGTTCCGGAACAGAGTCTGGGCATACTTTTTTAGCGAAATCGAATATCCAGCGGTTGGAATATTCCTCGCTTTCATTCGTGGTGTTATGATTGCGCATTCGTCGGGCTGTGTTCCAAAGAGTACTCATAGATGTTTCTTTCGTTAAGCCGTCTATAAACCGACGCCAGTAACCGCGTTTCTTAGCTCTAATCAAGTTTTTAATTTTAACGTCTAACGCCGCGTAATTCCGGTAATTATCAGGTGTTCCATTTTTTCTGAATATTTTGTACGCGGAGGCTCTCTCCGCGTTTAAATTTGTGCACTCTTTGTCCCACCACGGGTTGGGAGGACGGATGTTAGTTTTCGCGCCGGGTACACGTTTCGTCTGAGCTTGAGTCGCGGTGTCGAGAATCAAGCCAGCCAAAAACGTGTACTCTTCCTCCGGAGGAAGTTGTTGAGTTCTTTCAAGTTTCTCAGATATCGAGGTCGCATAGCTATTCCAATCAATATTTCGTGTGAGGTCGTACGAAACATTGATTGTCTTCGATGGTTTTGAGCCGCTGGTGATTGATATTACGATCGGTAGATGATCGCTACCGTGGGGATCAGGAATTACCTCCCACGTGCAATCCAACCGTAGCGATGTCGAGCAAAGGGATAAATCCAGCGCACTTGGTCTTGCTGGTGGTGCAGGAATCCGTGTCATTTCTCCCGTATTCAAGATTGTCATATTGAAGTTGTCGCAGATATCATGGATCATAGTTGATCTGTTATCATCGTGAAGACAGCCCCATCCCGTACCGTGTGAGTTAAAGTCTCCTAAAACCAACTTCGGTGCAGGAAGGAGCTCTACGATATCACTGAGCCACCGATGCCCAACCGAGGCTCTTGGGGGAATGTAGATGGAAGCAATGCAAAGGTCCTTACCTTTGATTGTAACATGACATGCGACAACTTCAATACCTGGTATCGAGGGGAGGTTAATGCGATAGAAAGAATAGCACTTTTTGATCCCCAAAAGTACTCCTCCATAGGGATTATCTCGATCCAGACGAATAATGTTAAAATCGTGAAAGTTTAAGGGTATTTCAGAAGTTAGCCAAGTTTCGCACAATGCAAATGCGTCACATTTCAGATTGTTTACTAGAAATTTAAATGAATCTATTTTTGGGATAATACTTCTGCAATTCCACTGTAAAACAGTGATTAGATCCGTGACCTCGGTGGATGATTTAGCCATCGAAAGATACAATCGCTGAAAGAAGGGGCCAATTTGCAGTCAACTGCTTCAAATATGTTTTTACTGTTGGCATGAAAGCAATTAAAATGCTTCTAAGAGGGTCTGAAATATTGAAAGTTGTAAAAATCCAGTCCACAACATCAGAGAACTTTATAAGTCCAGCACCTAGTTGGTTCTCTGGTGGATTTTCAGGGACGCTTGGGGATTTTTTAGTCCCTGGAAGCGGTGGGAATTCCATCTCGGAATTGAGTTTTCCGAGACCAGGAGCTTTTTGCTTCGGTGATTTTTCCCGATTCCCGTTAGCTGTAACTTTTCGAAGCCCTTCGGAAGACACCTTCGAACCCTTACTAGGTAGCTTATGAGAAGATTTATTCATTCTTTTCCTACAGCTATGAGGGACCGCTGAAGATGGACCTTCCAAAGGGTCGTCAGAATCGCTCTCGTCAGTTGACAAGCAGGCATATGGATTCGTTGCATGTTTAGGAGGGGTGGCACTCTTAACCATCTCGGCAAAGGAACGCTTGGAGTGTTCCTTCAGGGAACGCTTCATCCGATCTCCTCGCAGTTTGTAAGCGGGACAGTCAGAGAGGTCATGCGGACCCTCCTTACAGTAGAGACACTTTTCAGCATCCTTACCGCAAGAGCCGTCCGCATGAGCTTCCCCACAGTTAGCACAACGTGGCTTATTGCTGCAATGAGTAGCTGTATGCCCCAGTTGTTTGCAATTGGTACAATTCATTATCCGGGGTACAAATAAACGAACAGGCAAACGAACCCGGTCCAAGAGGATGTAGTTGGGCAAAGCAGTGCCGGCGAAGGTCACACGATAAGAGTCTGATTGGGGATAAGACTTTGTTCCATCCCCGGCGATCGATACTGAATGCAATCGCTTGCAATCCAGTATCTTGACATTCTTAAGTGAGGGGTCTTTAAAACAACCCGCCCCGTACTTAAGAATATCCTCGCAAGTCAAACTCGAATCGGTGACCACACCGTCGATTTCGACTTCACGAGCTGGCACGTAGACGCGGTACTCCAGCGTAAAAGGATCCTTTTGAACAAGCTCATTAGCCTGTTTTGAGCTGGTAAACAGGACCCTGAGCTTGTCTGGCCGTATTCTATCTATACTTTTTATGGTATTATATCGCGAATTCAGGTCCCGCGATATTTTTAAAATATTCAGTTTTTTTTCCTTTGATTTGGTCCGGAAATAGACCGCGTAAGGCCCGGCCGGTAGTGCGAGCCCATCAGGATAGCTCTTTATGCGGGACTTTTTACTGACAAGGGAAGTCTCCATTTGAACATCGGGAGCGGGGGGGGCAGGATTTAAAATAGGCATAGCGGAACTACTTCCGCGCAAAAACAAATGATTCGGGGGGAAATATAATGGTCAAATAAAGAAATAAAAATAAACGACGTAAAGGTACTTAACTAAGATCCAACGGGGGACACCAAGCTGGACTTCGTCGATCGGCGTATCGCCGCTTTGATGGTGTGCAAAAAACCTCCGAGAGGAAAAGGCACACTTATTTATAATCCTCACACAATGGCCGCTTGTTTATAATCCTCACACTTGGCCTTGATCGGCGAAACAATAATCGGCTAACGGTACCGTTTCGATCGACCGCTCGCAATAAGGCACTGTTCTATTATATAATGCGAAAAAAAAACCTCTCAGAGGAAAAAGCACTATTGTCTATCACACAATATCGTCCGACCACTTTATCACACACACACAACTGGTTTTCAATGCTTTCGCAGTAAATCCAAATCACGTCCGTTCGCTCGGAAGGTTGAAACGGCAATGGGGCCATGTCATGTTATAATTTCAGTTTTCAGATCGCTTATCCTCACTTCCGATGCTTTTATTTCGCATTCAAAGCTGAAAGTTAGATTGGAAAAAGCTGGGTTTCTGTTATCGACACCGAATTATTCCTGAAATAGGTCTGAGATCATTTCTTTTTTCTTTGATCAGGAAAAACGAGCCCACCCCATTCCGAGAACCAAAACCAGGCAAATATTTATTTCTTCCTCATTTTCATAACATGTATGGAGTCGGCCACAGAAAAACTGCTCACCTGCTGATCGGAAGGTAAAGGTCATCTAAACTAGCTGAAATGATGGCTGTGCGATTGGCGTTTTGAGTGTGTGTGTGTGTGTGTGTGTGTGTGTGTTACTTCTAAGATGCGTGCTAAAATCGATTCCTAAATAACATCGCATGCCGCCACCACCTGATGAGCAAACAAACAATGGTGCAGGCATATAAATTGGCATTACCACTTCGCAAAGCTGTCTGGTGGGCTGCGACCATCCGAGGCTATAAATCAAACGGAATTCGGTTCGTTTCGTTTCACTTTTTGCCTGTTGAAGGATTTCACAGCACGGAATTCGCGAACTTGATTAATGAACAGCACGGTTAGAAAATCAACTGGACATATCGTTCTGTTCGGAGTGTTGTTTTTTTTTTTGCTTTTGTTTGTTTGGAGAAACCTTCTTTGACACGAGCTGTAAAGATAGAATTCCAATTAAGATCGGGTGGTAGAATGTATGGAATTAATCAAGATGATTAGATTCGCTGTTCAAAATGGTATAGCATTCCGAAGTGATATCGCCAACACGTGCCCATACGCAGCCGCACACATAATTGACGGACGTGGTGAGCTAGCAGCAGGTTCAAAAGAGACTACATTTCAAACTGTTGGGTTTCCCCAGGTTGACAGTAATCATGCATAAATTGAGAATGTTTATCCAATGTCACCACCTAAAGGCATTTCCTTTCTAGCCGATGTGGTGTTCGACATGATTTCCAATTGAATTTTAGAAAATTTAATGACTCTATTTGCTAGTGTCTTTGGCAGGCTAGTCGTTCTTAGTTCTACTCTAGTGGAAGCTTGTACAGAGCCTCTGAAATCGAGGCTACAGATTCGAGTGGTTTTACTATCGTTCTCACACTACTCACTTGAGCTATTAAATCAAAACTGTTCTCAATCTTGATTCGACGAAGACGAACTTGATTTTATAATAAGTTCATTGATATTCTACTGCTAGGAAGCGCACGGTTTAGATGCGGTGAACCCGACATTCGATGCAAAAGTTTCTGACACGCGATCCAGGTGATACGCCCATCACAAATTTAATATTACTCATTAGGACTATCGGTGTTTATGAAATCGTTTACCCGCTCGTCCAATCATTGCAGCATTCCTTTACGGTTCGATAACGCCAAAGCATCGACGAGTAAACATGGCCCCTCAATGCCGCCTTTCGAAGGGTCGATCGGTTTCACATGCAATAAAAAAAACCTGCCCCCTAATAAATTCTCTCCAATTAATTGAACCCAAATAAATGACTGCCAAATAGCACGCAAAGCTACTACTCTGTCACGGTTTAACGAATTACCTCAGATCTGTGGCAACATGTTCCGGCTCAACACACATCGAACCGAACGACGCACGAACGGAAAACAGATTGTCTCTATTCGGTGGAAATGTATCATATCCTGTTCGATCTATCCATTGACTCGACCGTGACACCAACCGGCTATGGCTATGGGTTCTCCTTTGAATACCCTTCATTTTGGAATTTTTGTCGATGGTAAATAGCTTAACGCCAAGTTCATGCCTCCAAGCGAAGGTCGTGTATTTGTCTTTTCTTTGTCGTCCAGTTCATTGTTCCTTTAAATATAAACAAACAAAAAACACGATTTACTAACCGACATTCGAATGCATTGCCAAAAAACCTGTTTCAATCTACCTAGTGCTATTATGATGCCTTTCTCATACACTGATAAAAATCGACACGTTAGACTGATGTGTTTTATACTTAATTTCGCCACATAGGGCTTGAATTTTAAATTGAAAGTGTTAATCATTTCAAATCTTTTGCAAATGGAATCATGTTAAAACCTAATGATATTACAATTAAATTTCACCAATCAAAGAGTAGGGAAGACCGAGGCCAGTTGGCCGAACGGCCGTTTGGCAGAGCAGCTTTTCTGAACAGGCTATTGTGCGCAGTGGCGACATCTAGAATGATTTTGGTGGATCATTAGGTCACCCATGTACCGACGTAATTTTAGGTGTTTCTGTGTTGTCGTTTCTGCAGGAGCACGTTTTTTTTCTTTTTTTGGCACCGGTGAATTAATTTCTGTTTTTGTATAGTAATACTTGTAACGTCGATCAATTTATATTTGATTTCCAATGAATTCCATGGTACCATTGGAAAAGGTTTTCAAAACTTTACAAAATGGCATATTGGTTTTCAGTATAACCTTACTTTTATTTTTGTTAATCGTGATTGTTCTCGAAAACATTCATTGGAGCAGGTTGGCCAAGTTTTGTGCGGGGTTGGTTGGCCGAGTTGTAATTTTGGCTTAGAGTAAAGGGCACTTGGATATTCGTGGAATGTTATCCTTTTTTTGGACGGAATTGAATTGTATGTTTATACTAGCTGAATTACCCGGCGTTGCTCGGAAATGTTTCGTGAAGGGAAGGCTGAAAAAAATTCCCGAAGTTGTCCTGCTTAGTGAAATATTCTGATTGTAGTGAAACATAACTTAGACGGCAACTCGATTGAACAATACTCCGTTCATGTTCAGATTGCGAATGATCAGTGTCCCATCTCAGATCTCACAATAATCATAATTTTCATGGTATTCTCGACAAATTGAGTCAGCTTTATATTTGAACCCTTTTGTTAGAAATATTTAAAACACACTTCTCTCTATAAATACCTTCTTAGTAACCTCAGAGTTTCATATGTATGTGTGCTTGTAACGTACTTCCGTACTTCCTTGTCACATTCGATCTACAATACCTTTGGCTTCCATGGCTATAATCACTTACTACTCCCTCCTTTACATAAATTTTTATAACATCATTATTTCCACGTAATTGCTCAAAGTTTTCCATCTGATAATGATTATTTTATAACGAATGGTTGTTCAACATCATAACAACATTCGTACTATAGAATAACGTTTTTATATAATTTATTTTACCAAGACTTTAACCATTTTATTCGTACACCTGCGAGGAAAACCTACAGAATAACGATTCAGTTAATATAAATGTTGTAATCTTATTTCAATCACCTTGAGTCGACAGTTTTCTCAATTTACATAATAAAAAGCACATTGATTGTATGATTTCGTCAATTCAGATCAATGTTGACAATACTTATTTCCCCTTCCTCTTGTGAATATTTTTATGAACTTAGTTGCTAGAAATATGCTGTACTCGTAAAGTACCAATTTTGCGTAAAACCCGTTCAATTTTCCTTTCCACTTTCAATGTTTGGGGCACTTGCTACACTCCCTCACCCTCAACATAATCTTATAATCTATTTTGATTTAACATTCTTTTTGTCAGCGAACTTACTACAGATCTCCTCCATAATTACCCTGAGTAGTGTAGGAAGTATCTGTGCTTTTCAAAAAATATCGATTCCCACCTTTGGTACATGTGCCAAACTTGGTGGGGATTCGTTTAGTTGTTTCGTAGTTATGCTTAGACTTAAATACACTCGCGTTCATAGGCAGATAAAAATTATTTTCCCTTAGTTCTTTCAATTTCCAGACAAAATGGAACCAGATCCTTTGAAATTATTTAAAGAAAATGTTTCTAAGGTCTTCAAAAACTATCGATTTTCATCAAGTTATATGAATTTTTTCATGACCCTCTTTGTTAATGACACTTATTACGCTCCCTCCCCCCGTAAAATTACGCTTATGGCCATCTCTGAAGAGAAAAAGGAACATATGCCAAGTTTGATAGCAATCCGTTAAGTACTTTCGGAGTAATGCCGTTACAAACCTTACACCCTTTTTTAGAGGGACGTACTACATCCACCTCACACGAATACCTTTGTAATCATATCTAAGTTGCGCAGAAAGTATCTATGGTCTTCGAAAAGAATCGATTCTCGTCAAATTAAATGAATTTTTTCATTACCCCTGTTGAGGATACTTGCTACGCTCCCTCCCCAATAAAATACCCCTCTATGCCAATTGTGATAACAATCCGTTCAGTAGTTTCGGAGTTATTCCGTTACATCCCCCTTTTAAAGTCACTTGCTACATTCACTCTCCATATAATCATATCTAATATATGCTAATTGTTTTTATGGTCTTAAAAAAGTATCGATTCTCGTCAAATTGGACAAAATTTTTCATGACCTTTCCTGTTAAAGACACTTACTACGCTCCCTCCCCCATTAAAATACCCTTATGACCATCTCAGAAGAGCAAGAAGTATCTGTGCCAAATTTGGTGGCAATCCGTTCAGTAGTTTCTGAGTAATGCCGTTTTAAACATTTCACCCCCTATTTAAAGGCACTTGCTACATCCACCCCCCGTATGGTAATATCTAAGGTATGCAAAATGGTTCTACGGTCTTCAAAACGTATCGATCCTTGTCAAGTTATATGATTTTTTTCATGACCCCCCCCCCCCCCTATTGATGATACTTGCTACGCTTCCTCCCTCCACAAAAATATTCCTATAACCATCTCTGAAGAGCAAGAAGTACATGTGCCAAGTTTGATAGCAATCCGTTCAGTATTTCCGGATTTATGCCATTACAAACATTACACCCCCCTTTTTAAAGGCACTTGCTACATCCACCCCCAATATAATCATATCTAATATATGCAAACTGTTTCTATGGTCTTCAAAAAGTATGGATTCTCGTCAAATTAGACAAATTTTTTCATGACCCCTCTTGTTAATAACA
This sequence comes from Malaya genurostris, assembly GCF_030247185.1. NCBI lineage: Eukaryota > Metazoa > Arthropoda > Insecta > Diptera > Culicidae > Malaya > Malaya genurostris. Next base: position 248,047,078 of record NC_080572.1, on the reverse strand, counting down.
CTTACTACGCTCCCTCCCCCATTAAAATACCCTTATGACCTTCTCAGAAGAGCAAGAAGTATCTGTGCCAAATTTGGTGGCAATCCGTTCAGTAGTTTCTGAGTAATGCCGTTTTAAACATTTCACCCCCTATTTAAAGGCACTTGCTACATCCACCCCCCGTATGGTAATATCTAAGGTATGCAAAATGGTTCTACGGTCTTCAAAACGTATCGATCCTTGTCAAGTTATATGATTTTTTTCATGACCCCCCCCCCCCTATTGATGATACTTGCTACGCTTCCTCCCTCCACAAAAATATTCCTATAACCATCTCTGAAGAGCAAGAAGTACATGTGCCAAGTTTGATAGCAATCCGTTCAGTATTTCCGGATTTATGCCATTACAAACATTACACCCCCCTTTTTAAAGGCACTTGCTACATCCACCCCCAATATAATCATATCTAATATATGCAAACTGTTTCTATGGTCTTCAAAAAGTATGGATTCTCGTCAAATTAGACAAATTTTTTCATGACCCCTCTTGTTAATAACACTTACTACGCTCCCTCCCCCATTAAAATACCCTTATGACCTTCTCAGAAGAGCAAGATGTATCTGTGCCAAGTTTGGTGGCAATCCGTTCAGTAGTTCCGAAGTTATCGCGTTACAAACATACAAACTTACATCCATTTTTATATATATAGATTGATGATCATAAGGAAAAATATGCATGAGAAATAAGTAATGGAAATAAATTAAAATCATAGACAAATAGAAATAAGAGATTAGAATATTTAAAAGTTGGAAATTTTCGATAGAAAATATGATTTTAATATTGTATGCATCAAATGCCATCAAAACTTTTTAACTTTTCAAAAAGCAGATGTAAGCCGTCCTGAAAATAACAGACCTCTCCCCAAGGCTGATTCGGAGGAGCGTCAAGGTCGTGAATCCCGAATTAATCCAAAGTTTTAACAATTCTCTAACAAAAGCAGCATTGGAACAAAAGGTGTGGAAAAGTGGGCATCGAGCGGCTACCTTCTACCAGAGCTGTGGCACAACCAACGTTCTAGGAACGGGATTTGTAGTGTTGGGCAAGATGCGCTAGCGCGTGATTGGGTGGCAGCCAATCAGTGATATAATGTGCGTATTGAAGATCAAGGCCGTTTCTTCAATTATAGCATCATTAACGTGACGATGACGAGAAGGAAGCATTCTACGCGCAGCTGGAACAAACCTACGACAGCTGCCCACGGCGGGATGTAAAACTCGTCATCGGCGACATGAATGCTCAGGTAGGCCGGGAGGCAATGTACAGGCCCGTGATCGAGCTGGAGAGCCTGCACGCGGTAACAAACGACAACGGTCAACGGTCAATTTTTTAGGCCTCTTCAAAGTGAGTTTTAAATATTGAAAATCCGAAAAATTACCAAAAGTTCAACACATATAAAAAAAATGGAAAAATGTTTTCCAATCAAAATATGAAAAAGTATTGCAAAAGTACAAAACTTTACGAAGAGATTTCATTTTTAAACGTGTAAATAAATTGAGTTATCGCGAAGCAACACGTTTTTCAAGATGATATATTGATCGTGAGACGCTCACTTAGAGATGTGCGAAGCAGCTCATACCGGTGAGCAGCTTCGAACCGATCAGCTCACTAAAGGGAATCGATTCAATGTATCAGTTCATCAGCTCATTTAAATTGAACTGAAGATTTGTTTTGAGCGCCGTTTTTTGGGCCGTTTTTCTTTCATATGCATGATCGAAATCATTGATGCACAAAGAACAATGCTATTTGAACTAACTTGTTTGCGAATTATTATTATGTCATATTTGAGAATATCTGCAAAAGTGGCATCTTTGAATGTACCTTAGCCTACTGAGTGAGAGGTAAGAGTTCTTATTTACAATGGAAGGATAGATGCACATTTTGAAGAACTGACAAGAGCTCATGCACACATTTCTTCTCATTTATAACTCTCTCTCCAAGAGCCGAAGACCGTTCAGCTCGTAGCTTGTTTCCACCTTACCAGCAGGGATGCCAGGTCATTTTTTCAAAAATCTGTAATCAAGCCAAAAACCTGTCTGTGCAAAATCTGTGTACGTTTCCCCGTTTCCATAATAGCTGATTGGAATCATTTTGGTAAGCAAAAAAGGGTCTCACTATTTTCTACCGCTCTGTAATTTTTATGCTAAACTGTGATCAATTTTAAAAATCTGTGATCGATTTCAGAATCTGTGTAAATCTGTGACCATTTTCAGAAATCTGTGAAAATCGGTGCCATTTTTTAAATCTGTGCAAAAGGTTGAAAATCTGTGAAACACAGATTAATCTCTGAACCTGACATCCCTGCTTACCAGTGCGGTGCGGTTTTTTAAAAAGAGCTGTGAGATATCATCTCACTTTAAAGATTCGATTCACTGGAATAGCTCAGGAGCGAATTGCCCATCTCTACGCTCACTGCAAAGGTGAGTTACAGAAATAGCAGTCGAGTGACGCCCTCCGTTCCCTAACCATTCATGGTTTCAGCATGGCCATAGTGAAAATGAATCACACGAATAGTACTCAGGATATTCTCATTGGAAAATAAATTGGATTAGGAATATATTTTCCTATGAGTATTGTAAAAGTTTGTTGCATTAAGTTGCATATTTCGCTTCGGTACAAGGTTTCCTAGGTAAAAATAGGTAAAATGATGTATAACTTTTCCAGAAAAGAATAAACCTATGCATTACCTTCTACAAAATTATGGCATTTTATATTTTCTACAATTTTCACAAAGTATGTATAAAAAACTAACATAAAAACTAGTTTTAAGGGGGTTGTCATAATTCTATAACTAAAACTAACTTTGAAAAGGCCTTAAAAAAAGTTCCATCGAGTTCCACTTAGATATTTTTTTATAGTATTGGGCATCTCTTTTGCTATAAATTTTGTAAAAATCAGCTGCATAAAGTTGCATATTTCGCTTTGGTGTGAGGTTTAATCATAGGTTAAAAAGGTAAAATGTTGTATAACTTTGCCAGGAAACAACAAACCTATGCACTACCTTCAACAAAAATATGGGATTTTTTATTATCTTTAATTATTCCAAACAAAGTATGCATAAAAAAATAACTCGAAACAAGTTATGAATAAAAAACTGATTTTAAGGGGGTTGCCATAAAAACGCTTTGTATATTCGAAACGGTGCGACCTAGACTTTTGGTATATTTGACAAAGTAAATTAATTTCAATAGTTCATAAACTGAATTATACTCGACGATCCACAATTCCATTGCCTGAAAACACAAACACATCTCATGAGTCACATAAAAAAAGAAATAGCTGTAGGGTAAAGTGTTATAATATGCCCCCCTTAAGAAAACATTGAGATATTTCTAAATGTGCTGATATATTTTCTTCGAGAATGTATGTATTTCTTTGCAATACGTTTGAGGAACATAATTTTCAATGATTTCGGAGGAAGTGATGAGAATTGATTGATACAAACACATTTTCCAAAACGACCACATTCGTTGGCATAATGCCCCAGCAACCGTATAATATGCCTCACAACGAATCAGTGGTATGCCCCACAACAATGATGCAATATGCCCCTTGAAATGTCGGTATAGAAGAAAAGCAGATAAAGAAGATATTCTTTGCATCAGAAATCAATTGCATAATCAATTAATTACAATTGGAAACCAACATTTTTTATCCTCCCAACGCTACTTTTTGGTTTTAATAACCATTATAAATTTTTAAAACAATATTTTAACTCGAAGCATACTGTTGAATCGAAGGTGGGGCATAATGTCCATAGAGTGATTGTTATAAGTAAATTCGTATATCAAAGAAATGGCTTTGTTTCTCTAGATATTTATACTGTAAATAGAGACATTAGCACTGCTGAAAGTTAATAACTAAGTTGCAACCGACCATTAGACGTTTTACACGATTAAAATGCTTGTTTAGTCGAAGCAAAACCTTACATCGAAAAGCTATATAGTGATATATTTATTTTTCTTCATATTTTCCAGCAAACTACAACTGCCAAACTTGCATACCAGAAAGATCTTACGAAAAGATAATATTAGAGATAAAACTTTTGTTTAGAAAAGTCTTGAATACTTAAAAAAGGAAGGGGGCGTTTTGGCCAGCAGGAGCGCCTTATAACACTTTCCCCTACTTGGAGAATTGCACAAAAGGCAGCGTAGGCAAGCAATTTTACAGTCCTTTCCAATTGTTGTGACTCGATCGCGAACATTTCGACCGTCCCACGACGAAAGGGCCTAACTGCAAATAACAGTTTCTCTTTGTTTACTTTTTCTTTCACGATTTACCGAACTGATTTTATATTTGACGATTTACTCTTCGCAAATCTTTTAAGGTAAAACTACAAGCTTTGGATTTAAATTGGAAACTTTAGAGAACTTGCAATAATGGCTCCGTAATATTCAAAAGAGAAAGTAAACAAAGAGAGGCTTTCATTTGCAGTTAGGCCCGTTTGCCGTGGGACTATCGATTTTCATTAATTTCCCAGTAATAATTGATTCTCGATAATTCCAGGTTTCGTTCTATTTACAAAAATTTCCGAGAAGAACAGGGGAAATGTTAGGTAATTATTTGAAAGGATAATAAACGAAACGGTCACTTGTTAATACGGGTTTTAGAAAAATTCACCGGAAATTTCTATGAACATACTTACTGTCCACAATCTCGAAAATAATCTCTCGTTGTCTCTTTCAGTTCGGTTAAAACAGTTGCAATCAGTTGCACGCAGATTCTTGCTGCCATTCTGTTCAATACTTTTTATTTATATGTTTGACACTTAATATTACTGCCAGGGGCGTACCGAGGAAATTTGGCGCCCTGACCAAAATAGGAGTTTTGCCGCCCCCATCCTTGGATTAGTGAGCAAAAAAAACAAAAATCCGGAAATCTGCAGAGATCTTCGACGAGCAAAAAAAAGGTCCCAAAGATGACTTTGCCGCCCCCTTCACATGTTGTTTTGAAGTGTTGCCATATTGATGCATATATGTCTTCATAGTAATTCTTATGTTTCCTGACAATTGCGGAAATATTAAGTGTCAAACATATGTTAAACAAATTTTAAGTAAAATGGTGGCATGAATCTTCAGGAAGCACATTGAAACAGGTTTTGAAGAACATTTTTGAGAGTTTGTTAACAGTAAATCGAGTGGACCATCTTATTCAACCGCTCATTGCCTGCAGCTCCGAAACCAGTCGACACGACTTCCGCTTCCTGACATGTATGTTTATGTTGGCCAGCTACTTTTTCACTGTTTGGCCGGTTGCACCGACCTCCTGGCCAAACGCACGCAGCGATATAGCCACTTTTCCCTTGGTCTTCCTCTTCAGCTTCCTTTGTGTCGCTCAGGGTCCTCGGCCATCCGAAACCGGATTTTCTTTCGATACTCTGGTTGTTGTCTAAGTGTCAAGATGTTGTAGATTCCGGAACGGGCATATCCGGCATCCACAAAGTGTCACACGATGTCCGTTTTCAACGCGGTAAAGTGCCGTTCTTTGAACGCGCACACTTCTGAACGGAGTTGCTTCACTGGTTTTGCCATCACGGTTAGAGTTCAACTGATAGAGCTGTCAAATTTTGTCTCCTGACTCATGGGTTACTATGATTAATGCTGCTTGGGTAGTTTCGTCAGTGCGGGTGTAGGTAAAACAATGAAAAATCGGCAATTTTTTGTCCATTTTTTTAAATGCAAACGTTAAATTGCGCTGCACTTGCTTCAACTTAGTCTATGATAAATTTATGAATCTAGTGTAGTACAAATATAAACAGCACAAAAGGATAAAACTACACATCCGTTGAATCAATAAATGCTGACTCAAGCTTCCGTCTTCCAATATTTGAGTCGTTGCCCGTTAATCTCGAAAAAGGCGGAGCTAGCGAAAGCAAAAAAATAACTTAAATGAAAGAAAATATCAATTCGTTGCGATCGACTATTTGCTTTAGGCAAATGTAAAAACGATTATTTTATGTTCAGTTTGACTGTTTCTGGCAGATAATGATGATGCTTCTCCGATCAAATCAAAGGCACAAATCTCCAAATATCAAGGGGAACGTGCCATTTGAGCCAATTTGTTCTGAAAACCGCTGAAGTACTAAAGTAAGACGTCAATAATTCACGCTTCAAACCTCGGTTGAAGAGGACGAGGAGGCCCTCCATTTAATCACTCTTTGCCTACTATTACAATGTAATTGCTTTTTTAATGCAACGGAAAAGATTGCAATGCAACTAAATTGCCCTATTTATGGAACAAAACTTACCAGTACAAACGTGTTCCAAAGTGGAGGGAAAATCTTTTATTTCAACAAAGTAGTTAGCATCATTTCCACTTTACGCTTTCGATGCCTTTGGCGGCAAACATCTAAATATGATTGAAAGGATAAAAATCTCGGTCGTTTTTATTTTTATCCTTTGCTGTCCCAACGTAAAATAGTCGGCATAACAAAACACCCCTTCTAAAAGGTGGACAAATCGATGTTCCTTCCGGGAGCCGAGAGAAAAAAAATCTGACTGAATAAAGAAAATCATTACGGGCATGGGAATAAACCGAACTCAATTTCTAGCCTGCGGCCTCGGAGTCTGTTCGAGGGAATCGAATGATTCGAAAAGTCGGTCGAATGAATGAATCCCAAATTGGATCTATTTTGCAACGGAAGCTGGAGGTCGCTGCTAGTCGGTGGAAGAAAGCGTCACCGAAAGTTAGTAGCGCTTGGTTTACTGCGTAGTTTGCCATTGCAATAAAACGATAGCCACAGTCAACCACCGGAGAGCGGGGCCCTCGCCGAAAAACAGACCTATCTAGCAACGACCGATGTTACCGCTTACCGTACTGAACGAGGAATGACTGTTCGTACGTCGTACCTACTGTATGTGTCTCTTATCGACATGTCGCCAGTCGGCCTGCCGATTTGACACAAACCCTCCTAGACGACCGTCGGAAAGCCAACCAGCTGTGCTTTGCGTAGGCGTAATTCGATAGAAATAAATTGACACTTACAACGGGATGACGCCGGTTTTCTTTCAACTAGAGACGCATCGAAACGGGCTTGCTGTAATTACTCATTGACGATGAGCTTATCACCAGGCGACACATGTACTATTAATAGAGACCAATGTTGACGAAACATCGACTGAGCTGTTTATTTTTAGCTCGTCACTATAAAATCAAGCATCAATGAGATCAATGATGACGATCCAACCTTAGGGCAAAAACACAAAAACAAACTGAATGGTGAATCGATTTTATTTATTCTGATATAAATATATTATTATGATATATTGGTTAATAAGGTGAAATTAGCATGCAGATCCTTAACACCTGAGTATTTATTTACTTTCGATTTATGTCCAGCTGTGTTTGTAGTTCAGTTGTGCAAGAACGACAAAGTTTGTCAAAATATTGATTTAGTATAAGCAAGAAAAACAAAATAGTCAATACGTTATCCTTATCCTAGTACGAAAATACATTCAGTAAACCTGTACTGAACATCATTTTTTTCATTTCGATAGGAACCAGCTATTCGAAAAAACATACATCAATCCATATTCCACCCGAGGACTGATTACGATTCATTTTCTACTGCGCACTCTACACATTATTTAGCGCTATTTCTTCACTTTTCAGTCTTCACTCTCACTTACCGTTGTTTACCCCTTAAATTAAAATATTCATTCATCAGTATTCGCTCATCATTCTTCAATTTATACTTCCTTTCATCAGTCTTTAGTTTTGGAAAGTGCAAGTTCCAATATTTACTTTTCACTCTCCAATCATTGGTTTTAACATCATTTTTTACTCTACATTTATCTATCGTTGGTATCTTTTTTATTCTTTATCATTCACTATTCATTCTTCACTCTCTTATTTCTTTCACTTTTCACTCCTCGCGCTTCTTTTTTCACTTTTTTCCTTTTATTTCTCTCTTCACTGCTCTATTTACTCCTCACTCTCCCTTCATTCTTCACAGTACTTTATTCAGCTTCACTAAGCACTTTACCATTCACGCCATTTACTTTTCAGTTTTTACCATTCACTTCTCACTCATGACACTTTTCCATCTACAATCTTCACCATCTCCTCCTTAACTCTTCTTTTCTAACTTTTGATCGTATCCTCGGCAATCTTCAATCTTCATTCCTATTTTTTCCACTACTCACTCTCTATACGTCACGCTTAAATTTCTAAGTTAGCTTGTCGTTTCTAACTATTTATTCTTCATTTAGGAGTTAGCATAAGTTTTGTGCATAGGACACATAAACGTTTTTAATTTTGTTTACGTTTCGTCTTAGACTCATCAGTGCATAACAGATTCTGTTGAACTGTTATACCACCTAGCAATCCAACATAAACCGCTAAACAGACGTAAATTTATTACTGCTTACAATACCTTATTTTGGTCCAGGTAGTGGTCATCTAAATAATTAGCAACGACCTTACGTCTGCTTACTCAGCGGTGAATGCACTGACGAGTCGAAGACGAAACGTAAAGAAAAGTATTCATTCCTTATTTTTTCTCTTTTTATTCTCATTTTTTATTTCATTCAACTCTTAAATCATTACTGTTGAATTTTCCATATTTCCTCTCTTTTCCTTTACACTGATGTCTCCTTTAACAGGGGTGATACGTACTTTGGGAAATCCGCGAAACTTCGGAAATTCGCGTAAAAAACGCGTAACTTCGAGAATCCCCGTAAAAAACCGCAAAACAAAAGAATTGTTTTTTTTGTCTTAGAAATGCATCACGTCCACATCAGGCGTAATCTCAGAAAAGAAAATTTAGAAAAAATCGACGTAAAGACTTTTTGACAAATTTTGAGAATTCGAATACCGAAATTTTTTTTTGATGTTAAATGTTTTAGAAATGCATGAAATGTTGACATCTGGTGTAATCGCAAAAAGAAAAATTCGGCTTTGGCTTTGGGAATTTGAGACCACATAACTTCGGAAATCCACGTAGGAAAAAACCGCAAAATTAACAGAAATTTTTTCGATGCCAAATGTCTTAGAAATGCATGAAACGTTCAGATCTGGTGTAATCTCAAAAAATATTGAGACCGCATAACTTCAGAAATTCACGTAGAAAAAAAACTGCAAAATAGAAGAAATTATTTTTTGATGCCTAAATTTTTGAATAAATCGACTTAGAAAGTTAGAAGAATTTTAAGATTTCCGAAATCGAATTTTTTTATGCCAAATGTCTCAGAAATGCATAGAACGATAAAAAGATCTGGTTTAAACTAAAAATATTTTTTCGAAAAAATCGAAAATTTTTCTAAATCTGAGAGAGTTGACAAAAAAAAGTTTCGGGAAAACACCAGATCTCAACGTTCCATGCATTTCTAAAACAAAACGAGAAAACTGTGTAACGTGGGAAATCCGCGTAAAAAGAGCTAAATAAAAAACCGCATAAAAAACCGCGTAAAAAAAGACCATTTGAATAATTTGAGACCGTGTAACTTCGGAAATCCGAATACACCCAAACCTCCTTTTACGAACACTTTTTATACGTTACCTCTTTTTACGTAACACTTTTTACGAATCAAATCCCAAATAACGTAAACTTTTTTTACGAACCTACTTCGTAAAAAGAGGTTTTGGCATACATCGAAAGCGATTTCCGACTCCAAGGAAACTACTACAATATGGGTATTTTTGGAACGGGTTTAGAGAGTAGATTCCGGAAAATGATGTTTGAGGTATTTTGGAAATCCAAGATGGCGACTTCCGGTTGATTGATATTCCTCGAATACCCTTACAACATGGATATTTTCGAAACGGAATTGATGAGTAGATGTCGGAAAATGATATTTGAAGTGGTTCTGAAATCCAAGATGGCGACTTCCGGTTGATTGATATTCCTGGAAAACCCTTACAATATGGGTATTTTCTGAACGGGGTTAATGAGTAGATGTCGGAAAACGATGTTTGAGCTAAAAAAATTCAAGATGGCGACTTCCGGTTTATCGATATTCCTTTAAAACGTTAACATTATGGGCATTTTTGGAAAGTATTTAATAAACAGATGCCGCAAAACTATGTTTGGTGTCGTCTCGAATTCCAATATAACATCCTCCGGTTTATCGATATGCCTTATAAACCCTTAAAACAAAGAAATTTCCGAAACATATTGGATACATCGTTTTCTGACATCTACTCATAAATCCCGTTCCGAAAATACCCATATTGCAAGGGTTTTCAAGGAATATCAACAAACCGGAAGTCGCCATCTTGAATTTCAAAACTACCTCAAACATCGTTTTACGACATCTACTCATCAATTCCATTCCGAAGATAGATTGTTAGAGGTTTTAAGCAATCTCAATAAACCGGAAGCCGATATCTTGGATTTTGAAACGAGCCCAAACATCATTTTCTTGTACTTACTCTTCACATCCGTTCCGAAAATAACCATAAGATGCGCGGTTTCCACATTAATTGCACAAAACTTTTTTTACGAAGTAAATTCCAAATAACGTAAACTTTTTTTCACGAACTACCTCTTTTTACGAACCCCCGTTTAGTTCGTAAATGGAGGTTTCGGTGTAGAAAAAAAACCGCGAATCTGAAGAAATTTTTTTTATACCGAATGTCTTAGAAATGCATAAAATGTCCAGATCCTGTGTAATCTAAGAAAAAATTTTTTTTAGATCGACTTTAGAACTTTTTGAGAATTCCGAAATCGAATTTTTTTATGTCAAATGTCTCAGAAATGAAAAATTTAAAAATCACGCAAAAAACCGCATAACTTCTGAAACCCGCATGGAAAAAAACCCCGTTACTTCGAAAATTCGCATTAAAAAATCGCGTAACTATGGAAATCCGCCTAAAAAGGCCTAATAAGCCTAGACTCATCAATTTAATATATTTTACTTCACTTCTGGCTCTTCAATGGTCACTTTTCACTTTATACTTTTAATTATGATTTACGATTCGCTCCTCACACTACACTATTTACTTCTCATTCTTTACTTTTGACCCCTCATTCGTCATTATTCATTCTTTTTTATACCGTTTATATACCTTATTGTGGGCGTTCGCCGGGTGTGATACCGAAAAAAAGGGCCGCGGAGAATATCCCAGAGAGGGGGAGAGGGGGGTGGGGTTGTCGTTCCCGGTGGATGGCCGCTCGCTTGGTTGTTCGTTCATCGTTTTTGCTTTTAACTTTTTACTCCTCACATTTTACTTTTCGTTCTTCGTTGTCCATTCATCAATTCGTATTTTTCACTTCCTATCATCACCACTTTAAAATTTTTAAATTTCCACTTTTCAATTTCTACTTCTCGTTTTTCAATTTTTACTTACCCCTTTTCCAGCTCCACAATGTTTTCTCTCTTTAATATTTTTACTATTTAGTCTTCACTTTTCATTTTTCAATTAGATGATTTTCAAACTTAAATAACGACCTTTTAATCACTTCTCTTCACTTTCCACACCGGTTTTTCTACAATCCTATCGTTATTCTTACTTTTCAATTTTACTATTGAAATTTATTTTTATATCCATTTTTTGTTCATTTTTCACTTCTACACTTTTTCACTTAACGCTTTCCTCTGTTCAATCTTCACTTTTTGGTTTTTATTTACCACATCCAAATCTTCACTTTGTATTTTGCAATCATCACTTTTCGTCAGTGCAATTTCTACTTAACTCTCTTTATGCTTTTTACTTTTCACATGCCCACGATAAATTTTCAATTTTTTAATATTCATTTTTCACTCTTAAACCTTCACTTTTCACTATTCAATCTTCATTTACCATAGTTAAATTTATACTGATCACTTTTCAATCCTAAAATTCTCACATTTACTATCTATTGATCATTATTTTTCGTTTTTCTTAGTTCTTTATTCTTCATTTTTCACTTTTTCGCTTTTTCATTTAACGCTGTCCACTGTTAAATTTCCACTTTTTAATTTTCATTCATCTTCACTTTGTATTTTGCAATGACCACTTTTCGTCAATTTTAATTTCGACTTTACTATCTTTAAAGCTTTACTTTTCGCGTGTCCATGATAATCCTCTAATTTTTATTCTTCTTTTTTCACTCTTAAACCTTCACTTGTCACTTTTCAATCTTCATTTATCATAGTTTAAGTTATACTGATAAATTTTCAATCTTAAATTTTGCACGTTTTCCACCTTTTTATCATTATTTTCGTGTTTTCTAAGCCTTTTAATCTTCACTTTTTACTTTTCAATCTTCATTTATCTTAGTTAAATTTATGCTGATCACTTTTTAATCTTAAATTTTACACGTTTTCCAGTCTTTTAATGTTATTTTTACGTTTCGTCTTTGACTCATCAGTGCAGAGCAGTTCAAATTGAACTGCTTAGTGCTAAACTCGGCGTTGCACTCCGTTGCAAAACAAAAAGTGCTCTGTAAGTAGCAGAAACTTTACGTCTGCTTAGCGGTTCAAATTGAACTGCCGAGTTTAGCACTAAGCAGTTCAATTTGAACTGCTCTGTACTGATGAGTCAAAGACGAAACGTAAAAATAATAAAAACGGTTATGTGCCCTAGCACAAAATTTGGCTAACCCCTGAATGACTTTTAATGTTAATTTTTCACTTTTTCGTATTTTCACTTAACGCTTTTCACTGTTCAATCTACGCTTTTCAATTTTCATTTGTCACACTCCGATCTTCACTTTGTATTTTGCAATCATCGCTTTTCGTCATTTTTAATTTCTACTTTACTTTCACCAGATAAATTTCTAATTTGTGATCTTCAATTTTCACTATTCAATCTTCTTTTATCTTTGTTTAATTTATACTGATCTAAATTTTTCACATTTTCCACTTTTTTATCTGTATTTTCCGTTTTACAACACTCGATCCTCATTTTCTTATATCAACTATTCAATCCTCAACCTTTACTTTTTCTTATTTGTGCTTCATTGTTCTCTATTTTACTAAACAATTCTCATTCCACTTTTCGTACTTCAATTTCCAATTCTATTTGAAATTTTTCACTTATCAACTTTCACTTTTCGTTCTCCTAGTTTTACTTTTTACTCTCCAATATTCAATTTTACTTAAAAATCTCCATTTTCCGCTTTAGTTCAATTAGGACATATTCAGTAGTGTTCTAGTTCTAGATGCATAGTTTATGTCAGTATTATTATAAATTCTCCATATGAAACTTCCAGCTGCTGAATTTGCTCTTATGATTTTCATTATCTTCTCTCAAGTTTTCACCTTTTCGTATCTCACCTTTTCCCATTTATTTCTTGAACCCTCATTCTAATCTATTTTTCCACTCAACACTTTGCACACTTAACTGTAAAAATGTTCACTTTTTCAATTTCATTTTTCAATGTTTGAATGTCGGATTTATTTTTACATGTTTTATTTGTTTTGTATTTATTACCCAATGATAATTCTTTGCAGTTCATACTTTTCATGTTTCTCGTTTCCGTATTACTCTAGTATTACTAGTTTTACCTTAAACTAAGAGCTATTTGTTTTCTATTATCAACTGTTATCTACGTGCCTTTCAGCATATCTTTTGCGTGGTTTCTATTTCTCTGTTTTATTTTTGTTTTTTAATTATTGGTTTTCGGCAACTCAAATTGATTACACTAAGCTCCTTTTTCTGCGGTTTTTTTGCGACTATTTTTATCGAAGTTTCAGAGTTATGCAGTTTTTTTTTATACGAATTTTCAGAGCTGTGCGGTTTTTTTTTTATGCGAATTTTCAGAGTTATGCGGTTTTTTTATGCTGTACGTAAACTCGCATAAAAAATGACTTGCTAAGGTCTTTTTATGCGAAGTTCTAGAGTTATGCAGTTTTTTTATGCGAATTTTTAGAGTTATGCGGTTTTTTTATGCGAATTTTCAGAGTTATGCGGTACGTAAACTCGCATAAAAAAAAGTTACTGTGAGTTTTGAATTCATTAATTTCAGTATTTTCCTTTCATTATTTACTCACTTTTTTATTACCCAAGTAGCACGTTAAGTTGCTGTCCTGTATTTTTCTACTGATTGTGCAATTTATCAAGTTAGTTTATATTACTATTCTGATAACTTTTGTGTTATGGAAAAAGCACAATTTTTCTGTGTTGTGCAACATACTTTCAAGTTCATCCGTTATTACGAACATTTATTCACAACGATTGTGCAACTGATACAAAAATTCTTGCTTCGATCCCACCACAAAGGCAGTAATAAAATCAGCGAAAAAACAATTGTGAAACTCGTAAGAACTACTACGTAATGAAATGGAATGACGTTTACAAAAATATGCAAACTTAATTTCTTATGAATAAGTTTCACATTTGATTTTCAATACAACTGCTCTTAACGCAAACATGGATCTTGTAAAATAATCTGCACATGAAAAATGATAATGCTACGTATTGTAGAATGGATCTTTTGTGTTTTTGTAATTGAAAAATCGACAACGAACTGCATTTTTATGGTAAAACATGCATTCGTATGGCCGAAATTTTCAAGCGCCTTTGTATTAACGTGTTTTGATGATTGTGCACCAATTACTGTGAACATAACAATCTATTATTTTTAATGCAAATCATCGGAATGGTGTTTAAAATACGTGTATTCAAACATTCTTTAAAGTTTCAGACGATTTTGATCAAACTAATGTGTAATTAAACCTGAAAAATCACGAAATGAATTTTGCTTGAATATTTTCCAATATGGCATCGATGGTAACAGTGAGTTGTATAGAAAAAGGTTCACCCAACGTAATGACATATATCATCTAAATAACAGAAAACATTAACATGTTAATATTTCGGAAAAAAATGCTCTACGTTTTGTTTTCTTATCAGTAATCTTCTAGTTGAATAAAACAACAATACATGATTTCCATGATGGATTTGCCCCGATCCGGTAGGAAAACGGGTCCCAGCCAACCCGACCGGGACTTAAAAGTGGTTGAGTACATCAGGAAAAACCCATAGGCGTCGACGAGGGATTTGGCCAAGCAGTTCAACACCAACATCGGGATGATTCAATGGATCAATGTTCGGAACTCCCTGGAAATTTACAAGAAACAGAAGGTACCGAAGAAGTCTCTGGTACAGCAAGTTCAGGCCAAAACAAGAACGCGAAAACTGTATAACCGGATTCTACAGAATAAAGACGGATGCATCCTGATCGACGACGAAACCTACGCCAAGGAAGACTCTCGAGCGCTGCCCGGACCGCAATATTATACGAAATCGGTGTACCAGGACCTGGACGACGCTGACACCACGGTGACGATGGGAAAGTTTGGGCAGAAGGTGTTGGTCTGGTGAGCAATTTGTACCTGTGGTTTGCGGTCGTCGATTTTCTTAACAAAGGGCACAATTAACGCCAAGGTGTCCTCTCTTCTGGCAAGATTTGGCTTCAGCCCACTACGCCAACTCCGTTCTACAGTGGTTGTCAAAAAATAATGTACAATTCGTGGAGACGGACATCAACTCATCGAACTTCCCGAATCTTCGGCCAATTGAAAGGTATTGGCCAATTGTCAAGCGACACGTTCGGAAGGAAGGTACAGTGTTCCAAAACAAGCAGGAATTAAAAAAAACTGGACAGCTGCCACCAGGAAAGTCACAAAAGTAACTATGCAGAATTTAATGAAGAATGTCAAGTCCAAAATGCGAGCGTTTCACAGAAACTAGGATCAGTGAAATGCATAAAAATGTAATTTTTCTACAATAGGTATATCGAAAACTGATGTCAAAATATGTTTTTTTTCGCTTTTTTATTCAATAATCAATGTTGCTAACTACTTTTCGATACACTCCTTAGTCGTTCATTATAGCGGGCCAGACTTTGTGATACGCACTGTAGGTATCATATTGGTAAGTCCATGTGCTGGAGTTGCAAAAACAAGTTTCACAATCGGTAATATATAACTACGAGAGTAACTATGATAAATTAACTTTGCGTTCAATATCTTTAAAAAGTGATGTCAGGTCTGCTTATATTTTTCGCGAGATGAAAATCAAATACAATTTATCTGATTGATTTTTGTTTTCATTGCGTATGTAATGCTGTGTTCCTGCAACTTTCATGATAATATTCCCATGTCGGCAAGTTTTGCGTTCATTTCAAGCAGATAAATCTTGCATAACTTTTTTGCAAGTTTTGAATTTTATATCATTGTTTTTCTAAAACTGAAGAAAACTGCACACACTAACCTAAAAATTCATGAGGCAGCCAAAACTATGCGGACTCAGCAGAAACACATTTTTTACAGCAACGTTATCAATTCGGCTAATCATTTTTGCCTTGCGGAGAGCATCATTCATTTCACTAATTTTTCTTTTACAAGAGAATTAAAGCAATTTCGACGTATATTGTGTCCGCTACAATTACGTTAGCCATTTGGAAAGTTTTTGATAAGTTGCACAATTGTTATAGTTACTCCCGTTTCACACGACGATGTGAAATTTTTTGCAGAACTTTAGTTAAACATAAACAAGTTGGTGATTTACTGCACAATTGTTTAGATGTACTTAAAGTTGTTCTACAGTGATTTTTTCGGTAGTATTGTGAAACCTAACACTGATAAGCAGCACAACCAATTTTAAAATATTTAAAAATCATTCTGAACATACCTAACATAAATAACATTTCTAAATCAATTGTAAAACATCTTGAAAGTTCAATAAGTTACGTTTGCTTCTTGGGATAAGTACTATTTTTATTATGTGCTTTTCTCAAAATTCAATTTTGACTATAAATTCTCACAATACTTAATTTTCAAGCTTAACTATTTACCATTTGCTTTTCGCTGTTTACCTTTTTGAAATTTCGTTGCGCTGTTTCTTTACACCAATTTTTCATTTTCTATTCACTTTTCAATAATATTCGCTAATGTTTAACTATCTTTCTTTCACTACTTATGTTTCCTTGATCATTTTCCCAACTATTATTTATTTTTCATTGTTCACTTTACATCTGTACTATGCACTTTTTAGTCTTTTTATCGAACTCTCGATTTGGAAAAACTAATTATTTCATACAGCTTTTGAAAATTGATCTGAACCTTTGAATAATCGGGAAAAAATATCATAATACATTATAGGATTCTAGAAACCTAAATCGGCGGAAAATCTCGTAGGTTATCAATTATGTTACAACGTATAACAAAAAGCATAACTTGCAATGGCATATTTGTCACCGGTTATTGGAAAAATCCATGCTAAGTATCGAAACCTACTTCAACATTTTGCCAAATATACGTTTTTACTTTATGCTAAGTAAACATGTTTATGAATTTGAGAAAAAGCTATCGTCGTTTTGTTTTCGCTTTCTACCAACGTCAAATCATTTCAATTTCATTCCCTATCAGAGAGTAAATTTCTGCTATCTGCACATTTCTCAAACCTGGGGCCAAGTTGCATCATCATCGGACGGTATAGCTTATCGATCGATATCAAGAAAACACCCCGATAGTCATTATCAATCCTCATCACTATCATCGCCAGCCATTGTTACTGCACGTGTTCCTCGGCCCCGTTTGCGGTAGGATGCTGAAATGCGTATTTATCGCATCCTACACTTGCATACTGTAGACAAGTAGCAATAGATATATTGACAAACAATTACTAATCATTGACATTTTCCTGTTGTCTTCATGTCGGTGCAGTGTCGCATTTTTTCGCGACACGTTTTTTTCTACGAAAGTTTTTCGACCCCCGAACATGTGATTGATTCAATTATTCGAATAGCATATATCGGCTCTTGGAAACATATGTGCGGACTTTTTGGTCTGGTTAGCTTTTCTTTTTCGTTTATTTTTTTGTTCTTTGACGGCAAAATGAATGCAATCCAAAACGTAACAAATCCATATCGCATTTCGCCACTAAACAGCAATCGACAATGACGTCATCACCTGTTTGCGTGGGTTGGCATATCTCTGACTCTTGAGCGTCCCGATGTGTGCGTGTGTGTGTGTTACTGCTGGCGCGCTATTTCCCACTTCCGGTCGAGAGAAAAACTGGAAAACCGTGAGAGCTTCAATTCGAGGTTACACTCTCCGGAGTTCCACCGTCGCAAGCGGAGCACAGAAGATGAATGGACCGCCTTGCGTTCGTCTGCGTGTGGGTGGTTTTTTAGATGGTAGAAAACACTCCAGTGTTGGTGGATGACCTTTAACCTGGAAGTTGCAGTGCAAGCGGGAAAGTTCGCTAGGAAATAAAAGGAAATTTCATTCATAAACACGGAAAGCACGCGCACTGGCTTTACGGAATTACTCTAGGAAGGCGGATTTGATTCAACAGTTACTGTTTTATATATTGATTTTTGTCTTGAGAATCGTAGCTGGACATTGGTTGATGATTGCCGAATCGACAATTGATAATTTCGAACTGACATTTAGGTTGTGATGCAGTTCAGCACAACCCATAGCTCTTCATAGCAGACACACAAATGCTGATTCCTGAAATAATGAGATAAATTCTGGTACGATGTTGATATTATAAACAGTTGACCTGAAATTGAAAAGGACCCATGTGACAGATAACAATAGAAGCAAGTTGGCCCCGTAACCTTTACAGAAGCAGACAAAAAAAAACTATTCAGGACATGCTGTTTCTTTATCTATCAACTGCAGTACAAAGCTATTGTGTGAACAGAATTGCAAGAAAATATTTGCTTCTGTCATCAATTGTTATACCCACTGATGGCTCCTGTAGGATGGATGCGATATGATCTATGTGATGTTACTATAGTACCGTAATGCGGGGAGAAATTGACCATTGAAGAGAAATGACCGAATTCACTGATTACCAATAATATTTTGTCTAAATGTATGAAATGCTTTACTAAATACTAAGTTAAGCATGCGGTCCTCAGTGATTAACAATACTCCAATTTAAGGTACCCAAAGAAGCTTCTAAATTATTTAGCTGAGGCAATTTAGAAAACTTCACGAACATTGAATTCCGCGCTAGAGATGCTGCACGACGGTATTGCGAATCCGGAATGTAACTGGAGCGATTATACAAGTAATTCGTTTTGCGTGACAAAAAGTTATTGTGATAACTGGAAAGGAAACTAATTCCGGCAATCGACATGGAAGCGAGTATTCTCGTAGATCCCAACATGCCCTGCATATCAGAAGTATGTTGCATACAACGAGCTGCTTCTAAGGGAACAAATTCAACATTTGAAACTAATATGAAAATTCGAGTTATTATTCGAATATCACAAAATTTTCAGGGATTGAAAAGAAACAATTACAGCTAGTTTTGGCTTCATCAATTTTATTATCAGGTGTACAACTTTGCTTCCGCCGTTTTCCGATAGGTGGCTCTACCGGCTGAGGCTGGTTAAAATACATAGATGATAATGCCTTTAAAGTGAGTGTGTACAGTGCCTAACGAATTGTCATCGCCGTTTCAGTGACAGTTGTTCTTGTTTTCGTATTATTCACGCTCGAAAATGTCTGTTTATGTGCCTAATTCTCGCCATTTGCGGGAAGTTATACTTTTCTGTTACAATTCGAAAAAAATGCAACTGAAGCGCATCGAATGCTTTCAGAAACTTACGGTGATGCTGCTCTGAGTAAAAGAACGTTTCGGAAGTGGTTTCAACGTTTTAAAAATGGTGATTTCGATGTCGAAGACAAACCTTCAAAGATAAATAACAATTTACTACGAGCTCTTAAAATCGGGTGAAACCATAACAGGAGATCGCTACCGAACGCAACTGATGCGCCTTAGTCGCGCGCTAAAAGAAAAGCGGCCACAGTATCAAGAGCGACATGACAAAGTCATCCTTCAACACGACAATGCTCGGCCTCACGTCGCAAAAGTGGTCAAAAAGTACCTGGAAACGCTGAAATGGGAAGTCTTGCCCCACCCGCCGTATTCCGCAGATGTCGCCCCTTCTGACTTCAACCTATTCCTTTCGATGGCACACGGCCTGGCAGATCAACATTTTAAATCCTTCGAAGAGTTGGAAAAATGGATTGCTTCATGGATAGCGTCAAAAAAGGACTTCTTTTTTCGAGCCGGGATCCGAAAATTTCCGGAAAGATGGGAGAAAGTTGTCGCTAGCGACGGACAATATTTTGAATAATACATCTTTAAGCACTTTTTCGCAATAAAGCTTTAAATTTTGGAAAAAAAAACGGCGGAAGCAAAGTTGAACACCTAATATTATGGAAAACTTGGTCTGAACCTCAGCCATAAGGTTCAGTACGAACTTAGAATCAACAGTTTTTTTGCTTCTTGAACCATGTTTTCTTTATTTCATGTTTTTGGATGGTGCTTCTTCATTGGATCTTATTAGACCCCGTATTTTTCAATTGAGCGCAGCTCTATCGACTGTGTTGATATACTAGGAGAACTACAATTTTGTGCCCAATTGAGACGGGGATGTTTCAGCTGCCTAATCATCGCACACAATATGGACAAAACAACCCTCTTAATGTATGTTGCCGATTGTGTAATAAAGTTTATGACAAATTTGATTTTAATGTATCTAAAAATATGTTTAAATTGAGAATTAGCATTTAAGTGTCCGTACGATGTAAAATTTCGAACACCAAATAAATAAAGAAATAATAAACAAAAGTTTCGGAATGTTTGGGGGGCTCATACAACACTAGAACGTTTTTCGCGTAGTGGCATGATGCCAAATCCACTCTGCAAAATCGTCGGATCGTCGTGAGCCTTCTGAAAAAAAGAGAGCAAAAGCGCTTTTAGAGATACTCTTCCAAATACAACCCGGGTTGGCGATTCAATACTTAGGGCGCGGATCAGGGTCATTTCGTCGAAAGCCATTTCGCCGAAAGCCGTTTTGACGAATGCCATTTCGCCGAATGCCATTTCGCCGAAAGGGTCATTTTGCCGCATCTTGAAATCGTCTTAAAATCGTAATTGGAATTGATTAAAATAAAGACAAATGAAAGATGATACCGTTAACGCCCGTTTTGTTTATCTACAATTGTACATCTTGAATAAAGTTTGATTCTTGTACTCTTGAATAAAGGTTGATTAGTGACCCTCAGAACGGAGTTTCCAAGAAAACTTGTTGACTATTAGCTACTAAGCATCAAAGCAATTGCATAAGTGTGTCTATCAGGCAAATGTATGTGGTATTTTCCGTTTATAAAGTGAAAATGAAAAAAAATATTTAATGCGGCTAGGCCACATCGTTTTGTTCATGTGCTGTCCGACCTCGCTACAGCTCGTTCGGACCTAACTAAAGCAAAGAAACCTAGCTTCGAGTAGACCGGCCCAACGAGGCGGTTACAGGTTTGTAAGCAAGAGGCCGCCGCTTCCGACGGCGGGTCGGCGGCCGAGTCAGCTGGCGTCACCTAGGCGGTTTTGTGCCGCCGAGCCATCTTGGCTTCGGTTATGTGGCTGCGCCACATCAGTTATACAGACGACATAACATACAGGAGACATGACTCTTTCGGTGATATGACCCTTACGGCGAAATGACCCGCTCCCAACTTTTTGGTAATCTAACTCTTACAACGTGTTGGCATTGACTGTTTTTGGTCGCCAACTGGTCATCGTAACAAAATGTGACAATGAGAAAGTGACACACTGCAAGACAATGTTAAGTAATGATTTCAATTGAAAGCAATTTGGTATAGTTAATTCTGCGCTTATACACAATTTTTTGCCGGCATATGTTCGAAGCAAACTTGTTCCGTTTTGGGAAGTAATTTTTTTCTACCAGAGAGAATATTCGTACGCTTTGTCATGGCAAAGCTTTGTCATGCAAAGGTAAGTCTCACAAGCTCCGCCTCTTACGCTTTTCAGGTTACATAGCAGTTATAATGCACGTTGCAATGTCTTCAACTTGTTTCATGAATTTGTTTCATATAAACGACTGTCATTGAAGTGTAGTAATAACGTGTGCTACTTGGGGTAGTTTCATAAACTTCTAAGGAGTGAATCGAAAATAAGCTATCCACAAATTTTTCTTTCAAAATTAGATATTTTATTCAAACTAAAAATTGATCCTTTGTTGTACGAGGTTAAACTTGAGCGTGATGAAAACCGGATAAAATTTAAGTGATTCCTTCACGACTTTCCGAACTTTTGATCGTACGCTTTTCCTCAAGTTCCGGTCAAGTGTTGCATTGCATTTTTTTTACGCTTGAGCCAAATTTTTTTTAATTCCTTCATGTTCTCAGCTGCCTTACCAGTCTTCTTGAAGACCCTCTTTACGATTTCCCAGTAACGTTCGATGGGTCGAAGCTGAGGGCAATTTAGTGGATTGATATTTTGCTCAACGAAATTTATACCCTTTTCCGCAAGCCAATTTAGAGTGGTTTTGGCATAGTGAGCCGACGCTAAATCCGGCCAAAACAGTGGCGGTATACTGTGCTTCATATATAAAGGCAGCAATCTCTTCTAGAGACCATCAAATCGATAGATTTCTGCATTTATAGTTCCGGTAGTGTAAAAAATGGTTGACTTCAAACCACAGGAAAATATTGCTTGCCATACCAGTACCTTTCGACCGAATTTCTCCACTTGAATCGACCTGTTCGCATCGTTCACATCCTCCCCAACGACGACAGTAAAGTATTGTGGACCTGGAAGGGTTTTTGAGTCCTCCTTTAAGTCTCATCGTCCATCAAAACGCATGCATCCGGACACTGCAAAAGACGCGAATACAATTTCCGGACCCTTGTTGCTGCTCACTTCTTCTGTTCTACACTTTGTGTCGAGATTTTCTGCTTCTTGATACGCTGGATCATTCCGACACTCGTTCCTGCTTTTTTGGCCAAATCAAGTATTGACATTGATTTGTTCTTCATGATTAGAGATACCACTTTCTGATCCAGTTACGGGTTGGAAGAACCGGGTATTCTGTCTCTTCCTGGTAGCTCATCCAAAGAATAGTGTTCCCCAAACTTATTAATGATGGTTTTAACACTGGCATGATGAATTTCAAACCGCTTCGCCAATTTTCGCATAGTAATACCCTTCTCACTTAGCCATGTGTCTGGAATCTTAATTTTGACTTTCTTTTCAATACGCGATATTTTGAAAACGCAGAATTTCAACCGCACAAACAAGTAAACAAACGAAAGCTGACAGCCAAACGCACAAGCGTGCTGTGATCTGAGCATAAAAACCCATCACAAATACATGCGTACAACACAAATGTATGTGGAAAGCATATTTTCGATACACTCCTTAATCGTAAAACTTCCAGGTACGGCTTTTTGCCACCGTATTCTATTTCTCGTCACGGTTGATTATTCTGCACGAAAGTCATGCTCCCATGCAACAGCATTTTAGCAACATCTCAAGCCGAGGCGTTCGGTTTTCATTTAAAAGTTTTTTTTCGGATCATCGGCTCCGATATCGTCAGACGTTCTGCGATCCATTTTATGATACCATTCGACTCAGCTAGTCTAGTTCGCAAAATGTTTGTAATACAAACATGCACTCGATTTTGATGACTGAACCGATTTACACAAAATTAGATTCAAATTCAAGATCTCTTGGTCCCATAGTCTGCTATTGAAATTCATCCGCATCCGACTTCCGGTTCCGGAGTAACGGAATTGAATATGTCAAAAAAAATTTTAAAAGTGCCCTCGATTTTCTTAGAGACCGAAGGACCAACTTTCACAAGCTTAGGTCCAAATGAAAGATCTGACAATGTCATAGAATTCTATCGAACTTCATCCGGATATGACTTCCGATTCCGAATTTATAGGCTGACATGCACAAAACTTTCAATACATTACTCTGATAAATCGAGCAAAATACTTTCAACTAGTCGCATAATTATCCAATTAGGCAGGTCTGGTTAATTGATGCCCAAATACATTCCGGAAGTACCGGAAAAGTGATCGTGTACTCCAAATCAGAAACGGCTGGATAAGTTTTTACAAACTTAGATTCAAATGAAATTTATTGTTTTTCCATAAGTTGATGAAGATTTTTGTCCGGATCCGACTTTCGGTTCCGGAAATACAGGGTAAAGTGTATGGAATGGATGCAAAAAAAAACGAACCCTCAAGTAGAAGGTAAAATGGAATGCATTTATTTCTTCTGATCATGCTTATATGAGCCTGCCTAGGCTACCTTTCCCGTTCTAAATTTATAACTGATTTAATCTAGAATACCTATCCGTCTTTTCATTTCCTATCTTTCGTCTCTCTCAGTTATTGCTTGCCAAAAAAAACAATCAAAATCGATATAGTAAACGCCAAACGGCCAAACGAACCGTTTTCTGCTATATCGGAAGTACCGGAAACTCAAATAAAACGTTCTTCGGTAAGAACTGAAAAAATGAAAACGTTTCAGTCCGCTTCCGTATCTCGTCCGAGACGGCTAGCACACTTCACCGCTCGTGGTCGAGACGATAAACCTAAACAGTGTTAACGAGCGGAAGATAATGGGGCGAAAAACTACAATTGCTGTTGGCTTCAAGCGACCTTCGCATCAAAAGCTTAGGGAGCAAAAGCATTCCGATCTCAGGCTAGTGCATTTGCTGTAAACGACCAAAACTAAAAACGTTGTATACATTCTACACAGGAAGATTTACGTTTTTTTGGAATCTACTTCGTACAGTATATGTGTGTGCAGTATATGTTCTAAAACTAAATCATAGGGATATTTTCGGAATGGATTTGAAGAGTAGGAGCCGAAAAACGATGTTTGGAGTCGTTCCGAAAACCAGTAGGGCGATTTTTGCTTTATCGATATTCCTTGGAAAACCCTTAAAATATGGTTATTTTTGAAACGGATTTGATGTGTAAGTACCGAAAAACGAGATCGATCCAAAATCCAAAATGACTCCGTTTTATTGATATTGAAACCCTTGAAATATGGGTATTTTCTGAACGGGTTTGAAGTGCAAATACCGAAAAGCTATGTTTGAGGTCATTTCGAAATTCATGAAAGCGATTACCGGCTTATCGATATTGCTTGGAATATGACTCAGGTTTTTCAAGAAATATCGATAAACTGTAAGTCACCATTTTGAATTTCGAAACGAGCTCAAACATCGTTTTCTGATATCTGGCATCTGGCCATCGCCATATTGTATTCTCAAACGTTGTTTTCTTGCATCAACAATCTCAAACATTTTTTCTTGCATTCAATCATCAAATCCGTTTCAAAAGTATCCCAATTATAAGAATTTTCAATGAATATCTATGAACTGAAAATCGCCATCTTGGATTTTGGAACGACCTCAAACATCGTTTTCTACAATGGTCTGCAAGTGGCTTCCATGGAATATCAATCACCCGAAAATCGTTTTCATTTTATGCAAAAACCTCTTTGTACGAAGTAGGTTCGTACGAATAGTTTAAGTTATTTTGGATTTCGTTCGTAAAAAGGATTACGTTATTTGGGATTTGGTTCGTAAAAAGAGTTACGTAAAACGAGGTAACATAAAAAAAAGTGTACGTAAACGTAGGCTTGAGTGTATTCTGAAAGGAGTCGAAATCTATTGAATTCACTAAGGATGAAAACAATGTTCATAGTGAGCATGAGAATGTGAAGTACAATACGGTTTCGTCGAAGTGCGTGTGTATGATGTGGCTTCCTTCGATAGCGATGATTTTATTCGAAGAACAATTTCGCAGTACCGTTAGATTTATTTTATTGAAACGGAAGCGTAATAGAACTTTTTCCCTGCTGTCCTGAAAAGTGTACGTTAGTTACTCGTGCGCTTGAAGAAGGCTGTACCTTCTTATGTTACTTTTGGTCAGGGCACAAGGTTCCCATGTAAATCACCGGATACCTAATATAATCAACTGGTTACATGTCGCAATTGCCATAAAGCTACGCTTTTGTTGATGTATCTTCGTCTATTCGAATCGAGTAATCCGATTGCATCGAAACGTTTTAGTCAAAGTGAGTTGTCAAGGCCGTAAACTATCAAATCTAGCTAACTACGAGAATCTACTGTTCAGTTTCATGACATTTGTGGTAATTCTTACATCGTAACGTTCAAAAATTTACTCGTAAAGTATTTTTTCCATTATCAATATATATTTCCGCAATCCAACAGTAATTTCACAGATCCAACAATAATTCAAGCGACTAGAGATATTGTACCAATAGTTATCTTATTAGCAGAGTTGCCATATTATTCTACTGATTACTCGTCTTTTAATCAACGAATTGTGATAAAATCGAATTTGTAGTGCACATATCGCCGTTTAACTCTAGAATCGAATGTTGGAACTGAATAAAATGTTATGAGGTTATAAGGTTAAGCCATATCTGAGGAAATTGAGTACACATTTTTTCTACCGACGAATCAAACCTACGTCATTTCGAACATTGGAATTATCCCATTTTATGGGGGGTAAAAATGTTGATACGATAATGGCGTCAGGCGATTTACTTATCAGATAGGATCAGGTGCACATTGGCAAGGCATCGCACCTGTTAGCAATGGTATGACTGATAAGCAATGTACAAATTTTTAGCAATAATTTAAAATCTTTGGCACCGAAGAAGCCGTAATCTGTTATGCATAATCAAATCAATTACATCAGTCAGAATTCCCCGGTCGTGATTATTTGCTCTTGCATAATGCGTGGGACTTTTAAGTTTCGTTCTGTTACTTTGTGTAACACAATACATATACAAGCATCTTTTTTTCCATCATAATATCAATCTTCTTATAGCCCAAGGTTCATGCGACCGTTCTCCAGTTTATCGCCCAGTATTGTTCGCAGCAATTTACGTTTGAAAATGTCTAAAGCTTTCCGATCAATTTCTTTGTACTGTCGAAATGTATTACAGATTTGCCGCAGGATGAACCTTTGATCTGTCGTTTTTTCGGTCCTTACGAAAAAACAACTTTATATTCGCTGATACACGACTCCATGAGCGGTTTCAAAAAGAATTCTAACAATTTTTGACATTAAAATGCCTTACTATTCACAATACGTGGCCGGATGTCAATTAAAAATTAGAAAACTAGTCGCGTAACCTTTTTCTGTCATAATTTAACTACCAATCGATTCGGAAACATTTAACTTAAATATGTATGGCAACGTCGAGTCAGTGTTTCAATAGCATACTTTTGGAAAATTGGTTAGAATCGATCTATGTTTTCACTAATCAATCACAGCTGGGAAAATGATGTCATCCTATTGATTTTTCGTGCACGGCCGACGGTTTCGGTTGTTGGTCTGCACCTAGATTTTCATATAGTAGCAAATCTGCTTCGTTCGTTATAGGGAGGGTTTACGCCATGCAAGAAAAAGTATCGCTCCTCTCTGCATCGCATGAACGTTCGCACAAAAGGGAATCTATAAATATATTCCATCGTACAATTTTAACTTTAGAATTCGTCATCTAACACTCGATGTGGATAGACGAATAACCTACTACGACTAATTTCGATTTTGTTTTATTTTTTATTCGCAGTTGTCTACCTACCCAAGCTATGGGTAAAAACCGCCATAGATCCGAGAAGGATCCAAAGGATGCTAAGCGTCTGAAGCCAAGTGATGTACAGGTAAACGACCGTTTGCTGAGTAAAAACCAATATGCTGATCTGCCAGTAGATGTCGAAGAGGAACTGCAGAAGAAGGAAAAAATGCCGCCTTTCTACCTGAAGGGCTTCCCACCAACTCTACGCTCGGATTTCAACACACTGATCAGCAAAGGACTACAGGCAACAATCCGTTTATGTACTGAAGGCTACAAAATAACTGTTCCGGCTTTGAACCACTACAAAGGAGTGGAATGCTATCTGAAGCAGACAAAAGCGGAATACTTCACACACGATATTGCCGCCAACAAACCTATGAAGGTTGTACTTCGAGGACTACCCGACATGATGGAAGCCGAACTAAAGCAGGCACTGTCGGAGGCTGGACTAAAGCCTTTGATGGTATTTAAAATGAAGCGACATAATACGGACAAAAAGTTTAAAGATCAACTGTACCTGATTCATCTGGAGAAGGGCTCCATCACCATGAGTCAACTGAAAACGATTAAATCGTTATTTCACATAATCATCGAATGGCAAAAGTATAAACCGGTACATCGGGATGTCACACAGTGCACGAACTGTTTGAACTACGGCCATGGAGCGAGGAATTGCCACATGAAAAGTCGGTGCGGGAAATGTGCCGAACCACACAATACCAACGATTGCCTACTAGATGACATCGCTGTAAAATGTGTGAACTGTGATGGCGACCATCCATCTACTAGCAAATCGTGTCCCAAACGTGCTGAGTTCACAAAAATTCGACAACAGGCGTCCCGCAAACAATCAACGCGCAAGAATGTTCCACAGAAGGATGAAGTTAATTTCCCACGGCTCCCACCGAAGAGGGATATTCCGAATTTGCCGCCACTTCCTCGCAGCAATCCAAAGACTTCAGCCGCTGGATCTCAAAAAGAATCTTCCTCAAGAATCCCTCCTGGATGGGGCAATAATCAACCACAAGCAAAGGATGACTCTGGTGATTTATTCTCTGCTGAACAACTGATCGTCATTTTTGAAACAATGACAACAAAACTACGAAACTGCAGAACGCGGTTAGAGCAAATCAACGCCTTAGGCAAATTCATCATCGAATTTGCAATATAATGAGTTGGTTATAGTAAATTGGAATGCTTGCTCACTCAGGAGCAAAACTGCTGAATTGTCCGACTTTCTTCAAGAGAAGAATGCCGATATTGCTATTTTAACTGAAACTCATCTTAAACCTGAAATTTCTATTTTTATTTCCAATTACAGGATTCACAGGCTCGACAGGGCAACTACCAGAGGAGGGGGAGTTGCCATTGCCATTAAACGATCCATTCAGCACAGGCTTCTGTCAGCCTTTAAATTGCAACTCATAGAAGCCATCGGAATTGAGATTACAACGACGATGGGACCCATCATCATCATTGCAGCGTACTGCCCCAAACAAACCAATCTTCGAGATGGTACGTGTGCATCATTGAAGCGAGATCTGGCTATGCTCACTCGACGACAAAACAAATTCATCATTGCTGGGGACCTGAACGCACGGCATGAGCTGTGGGGAAACAGAAGACAGAATCGAAACGGATTCGTACTTGCCGAAGATTACGAAGCTGGACAATACAACATCTTCGCTCCGGATCAACCAACGCGACTTTCCAGATCGGGAGTTCATTCCATTTTGGATATATTCATCAGCAACAACGCTATAGACAGCTCTCCGGTTGTCTTCAACGAGCTCTCTTCTGACAACTTTCCAGTAATATTGACGTTGGGATCTTCACCAGAAACAGTGCCTATTCAACCTCGGAGGAACTATTATCGCACCGATTGGGTCCAATTTCAACATATCGCCGACCAACTTATTAATATCAATGTTCCACTAGATTCCCCGATGGAAATCGATGCGGCCCTATCTTCCTTCCAGCATTCAATCACAGTCGCTCGTGATAGGACGGTTCCAGTACAACATATGCCGAGTTCCTCTCTTCAAATCGACAGTGTCACCAAGAAACTCATCCGACTTCGGAATATCTACCGGAGGCAGTATCAACGAACTGGCATCCTAGATAGGAAGACTACTTATAACAACTTAACTAGGATAATCCAGGAAAGGACATCTGAGCTTCGCAACAGGAACTTCCAGCAAAAGCTTCGAGAAATTCTCCC
This sequence comes from Malaya genurostris, assembly GCF_030247185.1. Lineage (NCBI taxonomy): Eukaryota > Metazoa > Arthropoda > Insecta > Diptera > Culicidae > Malaya > Malaya genurostris. The sequence goes on along the minus strand of NC_080572.1, from coordinate 248,017,488 downwards.
ACATTCAAAGCCCTTCTGGTCCTTAACGAAGGTGCTTAAGAAAAAACCGAAGCCTATTCCTCCTCTGATGTCACCCCAGGACGCAGCTGAAGGAATACCTTTAATCACACCAGTAGAGAAGGCAAATGCGCTAGGCCAGCAGTTTGTGTGTTCTCACAATTTAGGACTCAACATTGTTAGTCCATATGAAAGAGCCGTTGCTGATAGCGTAGCTGAGGTTAACCAATCAGACAGCTTAGTTCCTGAGGAAAGTAGAGTCACTGCGAATGAGCTGATGGCTTTTGTGAAAAAATCCAAAAATATGAAGGCCCCCGGTTTCGACAACACATTCAACATTGAGCTGAAACATTTGAGTATTCGCTCATTTGTCTTCTTAGCTAAACTTTTTAACAGGTGCTGGGAGCTTGGTTACTTCCCTTCAATGTGGAAGTTAGCTAAAGTTATCCCAGTTTTGAAACCGGGGAAAGATCCTTCCTTTTCCAAGAGCTATCGGCCCATCAGCTTACTCTCTGCCCTATCCAAGCTGTTTGAAAAGTCAATACAAAGGCGAATTCTTGCTTTTGCAGATGAACAGGATATATTTCTAGAAGAACAGTTTGGGTTCCGGAAAGGAAGATCCACCATCCACCAGCTCACAAGGGTTAACAAAGTCATCCAGCAAAACAAATCAGTGTCCAAAACGACTGCCATGGCAATATTGGATATTGAAAAGGCATTCGATAATGTGTGGCACGATGGACTGGTGTTCAAACTGCATCGGTATAATTTTCCCATGTATCTTATTAAAATTATCAAAAATTATCTTGCAGATAGAGCATTCCAGGTTTCTCTGAATAATGCACTCTCAGAAAGATTTACTATTCCTGCTGGTGTACCCCAGGGAAGTATCCTAGGTCCCATTCTATACAACATTTTCACATCAGACATCCCACCTCTTCCAGGTGGTGGTGTTCTGTCACAATTTGCTGATGATACTGCCATTCTTTACAAAGATCGTGTCATTAATGCTCTGAAAAATAAACTACAGACAGGTCTGGACGCTTTAACGGAATATTTTACAAGCTGGAAAATTGTGATCAATGCAGCAAAAACTCAGGTCATCTTGTTTCCACATTCAAGATCTCCAAAACTTGTTCCATCAGACGAATGCAGAATACGATTCGGTGATGAGGTCATTCAATGGTCCGATGAAGTTATCTATCTAGGACTCACCTTTGACAGACATCTGATATTCAGGTCACATGTTGACAAAATCGTTCAAAAATGTAGCATACTCATCAGGTCTCTGTATCCGCTGATTTGTAGAACATCTAAACTATGCCTGAAGAATCAGATGGCTGTCTATAAACAAATCATCTACCCCGCAATTGAATACGCAGTCCCTGTTTGGCGGGGTTGTGCACGAACACACAAACTTAGGCTTCAACGCATTCAAAGTAAGATCTTAAAGATGATTCTAAATCTACCCCCTTGGACAAGGACTAGTGAAGTACATGAGATGGCCTCACTGGATATACTAGAACAAAAATTCGAACAATACTGCACGAAATTTGAAGAGAGGTGCTCAATCTCTGAAATACAAATAATTCAAAATTTGTACGTATTAGGTTAGGGATAGTTATAAGTAGGTAGACATTTTATAAATAATTAAAATAAATATTATGATTAAACATTAGTATGTAAAACAAGAGTAACTGAAACACCTAATATTAATAACGAATCGTATGAACAACAAAGATGAAAGGCCAAAGGGTCAAAACACTTGTACTGTAAAATGTTGATGTAATACACAAAAATAAGATTAATAAACAGATATTTATGCAAAAATTTTAACTTTAATTTACAGCCAGCCGCCGACGAAGCAGGAAGCTTGTCACTCACAAATGGATTCATGGATGCTTGCTTTTTGTGGTGTGTCATTTTCTTCTATCTGCTGCACACCGTGTTTGTTTAAGTATGATGAATCTGTTTATTCTACGGGAAGTAGCAGGCCAATCCAGAACTTTCGGCGATAGATTTTTTGGACCTAATTTCAAGCGTTTGTATCTCGGTAATTTTTTGATGGATTTGCCACATTTAACATGTGTGCAGTGCGGCGCTGTATGCCAGATATGTGTTCATTTGTGTGGATGTTCACTGTATTTGATTCAACGGTGAGCCATGTTAACTTTGCTTTACTTACAGAGTAAGCTCAAAATTGTCGTAATTTTGAAGGCTTCTTACTAGGTGATTTGAAGATGGAATTATATGATTTCTCGAAGAACATTAGATTGCGTTGCGATTGCACTGGTCGTGAACAGAATTCTTTTGCCGAAGTTCGCGAAAAAAAAAACAAAAAAATATTATTATAAATACTTCTTGAACGCAGTTGACTATGATATATTAGTAACGTTTGTGTTTCACAATTATTTGCCTATTTTTCAAATTTAAATCTGTTGATGAGAGAGTTTCAAAATTACATTTTCAATGTCTAGTTTTATAGAGAAGATAAATGAAACCATCTAAACAACCAACTGGCATTCCTGTCACTTCCCAACTATCTGCAAAATAATATGGTATAAGAATTCGTGCACCTACTCACCACCGTTCTTGTAAAGCTCGGCCGAGAGTTGGTGTTTTCCAGTATTCTCTTTCTTAATTATCCATTTCATCGCTCCAGTTTTGGAGGATTTCGTTGTCGTCCCCGTCTAGTGCTGGAGAATTCACAACTTGTCTACAGCAATGACCAGCAAGCTTGGGGGTTGTTTTCCGCGGATCCACACGAACAGAAGGAAACGGCCAGCAGCATCGATACATATCACCGTCATATGGATAATCCAAATATAAGATCCAATCCATCAACCATTACCGACTACTAAATGGAAGCCGGATCCCCCAGACTTGATCACCGCGACCCAAATCCGGTAATGTAACAATTAATTGAATTATCCAAGTTTTAAGAAACGAAACTGATTAGAGCCTGTACTCGAAAAAAATGCAACAGACAAGAACTTGGAATCGTATACATTCAGTGATGTGAACATGTCGTAATTCTTGCCAAGTAAAGAACATTCGCGGGGAAATGTTTGTTGAAGCTAATGATCGTCGTGGAAAAGATTTAAAATGTGGGAAAATGGGCTCCGCATAAGCTGAACCATAAACAGCAGGACACGCGAAAAACGGCTAGCGAAATTTTGCTTTCTCGACCTGTGCAACAAAGCACCATGACGGGAGATGAGAAATAGATTCATTTTAAGCATCACAAGTGCTCAACCACCGACATCAACTGCAAAACTTAAACGCGTCGGAAAGATAACGAACCTGTGTACTTTGGTGGGATCAATAAGATGTCTTGTATTACGAGCTTCTCAAACCAACGGAAACTGTGAATACTAGTTGCTACCGACAGCGAATGATGAAATTGAATCCAACATTACAAGCATTAGCGATCAAAAATATCATTTCTGACATGACATTAAAAATGCAATGTTCAAATTCATTCATGAATTTATTTAAATTAGGAAAATCCACGCCAAATCGTTTGTGGCTCTTCTAGGATTTCTAAATTTAGGTTACGAATCAATATGTCATTAATTTCATTACCATGAAACGATTTCTGTTTTAGTCTTTGTTAAGACGTAGAGCCGTCTTGAGTTAGTTGTAAATATAATCAGTACCTAACATATTGGAAAATTGGCTTGTGTATGCGATTATATAATGAAAACTGCGAAAATGTTACCTCACAGACGGGACTCGAACCCAAAGCGAACTCTAAACCGGGAAGATTGTTTTACCAATTAAACTACCCTGCATATGAAAACACATGAAGAGAAAGTCCAATTGACTAGACAAAACCGAGCATGCTTCACTGTACTTGGTCTCCACGGCATTCATATCTACGGAAACAGATTCAACAGAAACACATACCTTATGATAAAAAAAGAACCGGAATTTTATTAAAAAACGTGAATGGCCTTTAGTTCACGCAGCGAATTCTCTTTTATGGTCTCTATGGTCTCAAAACGCGTTCCCCGCAATGGCAATTTGAGTCTGGGGAAGAAGAAAAAGTCACACGGGGCCATATCTGGAGAGTACGGTGCTTGGTTGATGATATTGGTTGAGCAATCTCTCTAATCGGTACCGAACGATTTTGCAACACGATTTGCTTCGCCGATTCAATCTTTTCTTCAGTAACAGATGTTGTTGGGCGGCCAGGGATCCCATCATGATCCAAACTTTTACGACCACCTTTGAAGCGTTTATACCACTCGTATGCCTGTGTTGTTCCTAGACACGATTCACCAAAGGCCTTTTCCAACATTTTCAATGTTTCGGAACACTTAAATCCATTTGCAACACAAAATTTGATGCACGCAGGTTGTTCTAAATTTTTATCCATTATAAAAATCGCCACACGAAAATTTTTTAACTTCTTTGTATAGACGCCAAACAAAAACTAATCGTACGATATGCGTCAAAAATTGACAGAATGTGTATAAAAGTGTTGCCAACGTTGAGAGAATAAAAGTTTACCGATTGGACAAGCTCAAAATGAAAATTCCGGTTCTTTTTTGATCATAAGGTACATCGATCACGAATCTATTGCGGTATCGATCCCGTCTCTGAGGTGACATTTTCGCGGTTGCATTACATAATTGCATTCACAAGCCAATTTTACAGTCTGGTTTCCCCGTTAGATACAGAACATAGGTTAATAACTTATTTGTCAACCCATCTGAAAAACTAAAATTATATAGCAATTTGAAAAATTTTCCACAAACCGGTAGCCGCCATCTTGGATTTTTAGAGTTTCACAACTATAGATAATTGATGTACAATTTCGCTATAGGCGAGAAAATCAAGTGTAGGAGAATTTTGGTTATAAATTGAATGACTAAAATGACCGTCGTTAGTACCTGTTTTACAAAGCGAACAAAACGTGTCGTGAACCCACTGCACTCAACCACTGAAACTGTTACGTATTTCTACGTGACGGCTTTGTGCGATGATTCGTCCAAAGCAGTTGCGCGCAATTTTGTTGGCACTGAATTTCACCTTAATGCTTGTTCATACCAGACATTCAAGAAAACTGCCATTTTGAGTTATTTGGGCTTTAGAAAACTGAAATTTTGAGTTCTTGGTTATCTCATACACCTGAAAATTTTTCATGAAATGCTGAACATATTTTTGATGTTATGGAGATAAAATTATGTTGCTGCATTAAGATATTCACGAATAGTTTTTCCCATTCTTGTAGAGACTGAATTTTTAAAACGTGCCCGTAAGACGTTTTCACGCCAAAATAAATAGAATAGTCATGGGCACTTTGCACAAACCATATACACAAACCCGTTTTACTTGCAATCAACATGTATTTCTATTCGCACACATGGTAAACTATTTGAAGGAAAATCAATGAAATCAAATCTGTATAAAATTTTCAAAACGACGAATGTAACAATAAGAGATACTCTTTGCTTACTTCCGTCATCCATTTCTAATCTGATCTGTTGTCCGTGGATGAGATACTGATATGGCTGACGTAGGTATAACGTTCACAACCGATTATAAGAATACCTATATTAAAAGCAAAGAAGCAGCGGATTTCATTTCCAACTTAACATACTTGCTCATGAAATCAATGAATTTATTATTATCTTGTTTCGAGGCTTGTTATCATCGGCATATTTTAACGAGAATATAAAAACGGGATGTACTTGATTTCTTCATCCGCATAGAAACATGAAATATATTTAGGAAAACACTTTCCTTCTTTCCTTTCACCACATTTAAATCTGTATTTTTCAAGAGAAATGAAATACAGATTAAATTTTTTTATGTGACAACCCTGTTTCGCACGGCATATTTCGAAACGACACCTATTCTAGTATAAAGCTGTGTTCTACATCAATAATATAAAATTCGCATTGCGTGAGAGCGTTGCCCGCCGTAACTGGATGTGCTAGTGACGGCGTAAACTTTTTTCAACTTCCATTTCGAGGAATCTTATGTTTTTGGTAAGAAATGAAGAAAATTTAAATAATTCTTTATGATCTGTGAGACTGAAAAGTGTCTTGAATTGTCACGACCAACGGAGTCTGCATTTAGATTTGAGATGACTCTTGGTGTGTACACTCGGTAAACTCGTCCGAAATTTAACCTTTCATTGTGATTTCTAAATTGTATTCCAAAGAAGATGAAACAATCCATTTCGGACGTTTGGAACTCACAATGAATTCCGACTCAATTTTCGGACAACTTAACTGAGAAGCATGACTCCCATGACGACTGATGACTTCCACTGATAGGCTTTTGGTGTGTGCCTGGCTGCGACACGATTCTGCTGTTCGGCGATCGCTTCATTCCAAAATCGTGAGTCTTCGGTGTTGCTCTACCCCGTACATCTCGCTTCGACCAGCGTTTCTCAGAAAATGATTGGAAAAAATTAAATATTCATCTTTTATAGCGATGCAGTTGTACAGCAGCTGATATTTTGTTCTCTTCGTCAGAACGCGATCTGATTGGTCAAGTCAGACAGGTTTTTCAATAGTGTGCTAATAAAAGACTTCAACGTTGTTGCAATATACGTTCAAGTTGAAAAATTTCAAACTTTCAAAGTTCACTGATCTATGAGCTTTCAAAATACGAGAAAGACAAACACACGTCATGAGTTTTCCTCTTTGATAATCGGTGATACCAAACATTTCAGAAAAGTTTAATTTTAAATTATTTGAAATTATGTCACACAACTGAACATTTTAAAATAAAGTTTTGATCATATTTCCGATGACATGTAGCAAGAATTATGTTGATACATTATATACAACAAGAGATATTCACGATCAAAATTTTATCACTCTCTCAGAGGGTAAATTTAGAAAAGGGGCCCCATAGTAAAGTAAGTCGTATTCGCGACCAAAAAAATACAACCGTTTCTCACTAAAAGCGCTGTTAGTGTCTCCGTACAATGGGAAATCTATGTTTACTTGATTTATGGTATTAGCCATAATACATTTGAACTTGATCATTGGTGAATCACTTTGTGGAAAGAAATGTGCGAATAGAAAAACGCAAATTGTCGGTTACGATATACCTCCGGAACCGAAAGTGTCAACAATTTGGTCTTCAAACTTATTCCAATTTATGTTTTCAAACGAGCCCAAGTTTTTTGAAATCGGCTAGTCATTTTCGAGAAAATTGAGCGGAGGGGGGAAAATGAATTTTGTCGGTTACGTCACTTATATAATTTTTTCTTCGAACTCACCTCACAACGAAAACCAATAGCTTTAAGGGGCGGGTAGGGTCTAACACTTTTGAAAAATCATTTATTATTTTCTTTATATTTTTTCATAGTAAAACATTTCAAGAATAATCTGTGAAATTGTCAAGCCTATTGAAACGAAACTCTGGAAGTTATGGACCTTCATCTATGGCTATCTCATTCTGCGAAGAAGCAAGAGCTCGGCGCACAGGCCCAAGATTTCTACTTCTATTGACTTCAAAACTTGACAAAACATTATTGAAATATTACATTGTAATAAATTATTAAAGACATAGTATGATTTTTTGAAAATGTTAGACCCTACGGGCTCCCTGGGGTGATAAATTGCTTCCATTGATCTTGTAGACAAAAAACTTTAAACGCGTTTTTCTAGAAAGCAGGTTTTGAATGTCCGTGTCCATCGTCATTAAAAAACTACTGCATTAATATTTTTCAAATTTTGCACAGAATTTCTACATATAAAAAACCAGACCCCAACGTTTTCCCTATCGTTGTTTGTTACTTTGGGGAGGTTCTACAGCTACAAAATGACGGATTTTAAGGTGAAAATCGTAGTTTTTACTTTGAAAATTTACCAAAAATTTAAAAAATTTAAAAAATTATAAAAATCAAACAGAAACGTTGGGGCTAGAAAAACTTCTACTCTAACTATGTTGCCTTGATTTGTTCACTTCTGATTAGTCTGCGATGAGATACAGTGGACACCGCAAATCATGATTTTTATGAAACGTGCTTAAAAATACTTCTTCACCGACTTATTTCTGAATATTTTTCCACGAAAAAAATACAAAATGTTGTTCGAATTATGCTTTTTATCATGCATGTCACTTAGTGACAGCTAACTGATATTTAAAAGGCTCAGTTCGTGCTCGCATCTCATCCGACACAGTCGCAAATCGTTTACGGTCGAGACAACAAAAACAAAGACAATACAGTGTAGTGAACAATAGAGTGCACGAAATGGGTAAATACGATTTAACAAAGCCAGAAACTTGGCCTACAAGGCCAAATTCAGTTTGTATTGATTTCAAGCGTTGCAAAGTTAGACCAGCAGCAATCGAAATTGAAATCTCGCTTAAGGAACGAATGCATCTAAACGTTAATGATGTAAGTGAGATTCAATTCAACAAGGCGTCTAACTCTGTGTACATTATGTTCAAACGTGAAAGAGATGCAATTGCACTTGCTTCGGTTAATAACGGGGTGCACAGTGTTGATCATGACAATGTTAAATTTAAAATCCCTGTGTACATGGTGGACAATGCCATACAAGTACGCGTGCATGACCTTCTTCCGCAGACCAGCGATGGGTATGTTCGGGAAAGTACGTCGCAGTATGGTGAAGTTCTTTCCATCGAAAGGGAACTATGGCGGAATTTTTTCCCGGGTATCCGGAATGGTGTGCGAGTGGTACGTATGCAACTACGTAAAGCAATCCCATCTTACATCATTTGTGGTCAAGACGGGATACATCCGTGTAAAACGTTGATTACGTATGAAAATCAATTGGTTACATGTCAGTTTTGTGAACAAGCAACTGCAGCCAATGTACAAGAAGGCGCTTCTACAGTAACTAGCAACGAGATCAAGACTGCGAATAACAAGGAAAACGAAAAGAAGATGGAAATCAACAATACCACCGATGCGTCAATGGATGACGAGACGAGCCACGAGCAAAGTGCCCCTCAACCCTCGCAGGAGGGAAATGGAAGCTCCTCTTCCCCTAGAAAAAGGGTGACAACGAGATCGAATACAAACATTTTTTTATTTAAAAAATCGGCTCAATCGGCCACGTAAAGCTTGTACGCAAATAAGCCTGAATAAAAATGTCTTTTAAATAAAAAAAACTGATATTTAAAGTTTTTATGAATCTTTGAAAGTTACACACTCACACGCAAACATTTTCCGATCTTGTCGAGTTGAGTCGAATGGGTTTTCCAGCAATTCTATTACCTTTTTTATATAGAAAGGTAAAACCGTGCTCATTCTACGTGATGTATTTAACAACCATCGAATCATGATAGAATATGAAATGGACCGTATGTCAGAATTATTGCTGTTGTCACATAATTTTTATGTGTCATGACGTAGTTGCTTGAGTTCATTATGTCAACCATATGTCCTTGTTGTGCTCGGATGCAAACTACATAGGCAAAATCCTTTTTGACCCTTCTACGGCATGTATCATAGCGATTTTAGGGTAAATAATTGCTCATTAGTTTCATCAACAGTTTTGAAGTCTAGCTAATTTCTGTTATACTTTCAGATCTAATATTAGTACCAAACAGAAGTATAGTTTATAAGCAAATGATATTCAGTTTACTAAATGACTCTACGAAACCAACCTTCAACAGCTTTAAACTGAAACACAATTCAATTTTTCTTTTCTACAGCTCCAACAGGTAAACCCCCTAGACTGTGTACCGGCACATCAATTTTTTTTAACAAACTGTACATTGAAAATTGTCGCCAATCGCAATACATGCATCGTAGAATGATATCAATCTGAAATAATTCTAACAGTGAATTAACGAAAGCACATATATAGCCTTCTTGAACTACTAGTTCCAGCTGAATGCATTCCTCAAAGGGAAAAATGTTTGCTTCAGTATAGCTGATCTTGGGAAAGGATCAGATCATACATTTATAACAAGATTCAATATAGAACTTAGTAACAATTACATGAAAATAATGTGACTATTATGTAAAAATCTGGCAAAAAGAAAGTTCAGATGAGAGTAATTTTACAGTACAATTTAAATGAACTTCATGTAAAATTTACTAAATTTTTCTATAGAATCTACGAAAATGTCACGTAGGTACTACGCGATTCTGTACCATTGAACTTCACATAAGTATTGCATGAAAAGTTCTATGGATAAAAATCACATACGTTTTCACGTAGCATTGGAGTGTGGATTTTTCTGAGCGTAGGATAATTAATTGATGAACCTCCGAGCTTGATGATGATTCCTAGAAAGTGAGTGATAATCGATATTTCGGATTGTTCCATACCTATACTGTAAATCCATAAAGTGTCATGTGTGCATTAACATACAAGAAAAACAATCGTCATCTGGTTGTTAAACAATTAACAACTGTGTTTTGTTTTGTTTGACGCGCATCCGACCAGACATTGAATCTAAACAGAACCCGACTGCCAACTGCCGTCTCACCTCAGCACCAGACGGGTGCAACGAAACAAATAAAATAAATAAACGAGCATCGGATGCTGCCGTAAATGCTAAAGTTGCACCCACTGATACGAACGCTACGAAATAATAAAGCCAACGCCGGTAAAACTTATCAATGAACTTTAAAATATGACAATCTACGTTAGAGGCATATCATTAATTATTACCGTTTCGAAAAGGTAGGCGGCTGGTTATGACAGATTCTGATATCAATTTATTTTCAAGGATTATAACGATTGCAGCTCACCCATTTCCTGTCGTCGTTCCCGAAAGTGGGATGGGGCGATGAGACAAGCAAAACATTATATATTCTCAAATAGAAGAATGCATCCACCCAGTTCTCGACGACATTCGATAAACGCAATGCAATGGGGCGGAAGGAATCGAGCTTGACATTTCCCAGACTGGGCATTTACAAGTGATCAATAATTTTATTATTACTGTTACGTGAACAAGTGATCCTAATGCACCGGATGGAATGGTAGGTGGGTCTTGTGGATGACATTTGCACAATTCTGTATCGTCTATTCTTACAGGTATCGTGCATTTGTGTTATTTTGTGTTTATTTGCTTGGAAAGCACTCTGTTGCTTTAATGAATGTTATCGATTTTCCACCTTCCTCAGCAGGAAAAAGTTTCCGGCTTGTGTCCGTTCGTTATGACCTTGAAAGAAAGGCACTGAAATAAGAAGCAAATGTTCTATTTATCATTCTAAAAGCTTCAACCTCGAATCATCATATAGCTTTCTGCCCGGCTAGTCACGTGAACGAGACAAATGTCTATCTCTATTTCATGATAATCATGAATCGTGAGGAACTCGACGATTAGCTCATGCATCGATGCATCGTCACTGGCGGAGAGAGCACGGTCAAATCCGAACGTAATAAATTTTATTCGCACGGCGTGAAGCCATTTTATAGCCCCGAACCTTTGGAAATCACTTTTCATTTCAGCATCGAACAGAGAATTTCAGTTGCCATTCTCTGTCCAGTGAATTTAATTTCGTTTTGTTCTGCTATCGAGAAAAAGGTGCAGTTGGTAATTTTGTACCTCTGCTGGATGGAAATTATATTTTTGTAAACGACAAGAACAAAATCAGCCAAAGTATTTTTGGGTATTTTTGGAACATTAGATATTTAATTTCAAAATCAAATATAGGTTTAAAGTTTAAAAGCAAAGAACGGAAACCATCGGAGGCTGAAGTTTATCGATTTCACCTTCTCAAGCACCTCAACGATTTCGACTCGACTGCAAAATACCTTTCATCCACCGCGGCCAGCCAGCCAGCCCCTTGGATTAGCAAACGGCGAGTCGTCGAGGCTATATTTTACGTTCACTTTGGCACGGGTTTGCTCTGCTTTAGTTTTATTTGTTAGCTCTCGGTTTATTGCGTTGAATATTTTAAAATTCATATTTCGCTAGAATCTGCAAGGCGCTTGCGATGGATGAAACCTGTCCAACTTCTGACGGCGTGGCATCGTTTGCGTTTGCGGTCGCGAAATTACGGTTTGATAAGACGCAGTCACTTGCGGAGATCTGGTACGACCTGTTCTCTTCGACGGAATTTAATAGACTCGTCGCTAACGTGAAGGCTGTAGTTGCACTGTGCTGATATGATAATTGAATGCATTTATGGTTTGCAATTGAAAGAAGATTAAGAAGGAAAAAAATGCTACCAGAGGAGTAATTTTTCGAACTGATTCGCTTATTCTCAATATTACATGCAATGACTTATAGGTCAATTGAAATCAATAAAAAAAATCTGGATTTCGTTTTTACCTTTTTTCTGTAGATAGAAACGTTTTCGTGACGATACAGCGCACATTGGGGGGCACAAATCGTATCTTCGTCAACTTTCTGACATCGTTGTGGCTGTTGTTATTGTTGCTGTTCTTGTTCTTTTTTTTTATTGGTTTATTTAACCCCGGTTTTAACCAATTGGTCATTCGCTGGGGTGTTTTTGTTCTTGTTTTGCGGCTATTTTGTCTCTTTAGTGCTACTTGGAATATTGCAATCGGTATTGATTGCAGCTGTTTTCCCTGTGTTACGATCAGGGATGTCAGATTTCTCTGTAAATCTGCAGATTTCAAAAATAAGCTGCTGACATTTTTTGTAGCAGACTTTTTTGCAGATTTTTTAAAACATTCAAATGTAGCGGGTCGGTTCGTGCTCGCATCTCATCCGACACAGTCGAAAATTGCTTACGGTCGAGACGACAAAAACAAAGACAATACAGTGCAGTGAACAATAGAGAGTACGAAATAGGCAAATACTATTTAACAAATCCTGAAACTTGACCTACAATTCCAAATTCAAAGTTAGACAAGCAGCAACTGAAATTGAAATCTTGCTAAAGGAACGAATGCATCTAGACGTTAATGACGATGTAAGTGAGATTCAATTCAACAAGGCGTCTAACTCTGTGTACATTATGTTCAAACAGGTGCACAGTGTTGATCATGACAAATATAAAATCCCTGTGTACGTGGTGGACAATGCCATAGAGGTACGCGTGCATGGCCTTCCCCCGCAGACCAGCGATGTTCGTTCGGGAAAATATGTCGCAGTACGGTGTAGTTCTTTCCATCGAAAGGGAAGTATGGTGGAACTTTTTCCCTGGTATCCGGAAAGGCGTGCGAGTAGTACGCCTGCAACTACGTAAGGCAATTCCATCTTACATCATTTGTGATCAAGATGGAATACATCCGTGTAAAATGCTGATTGCCTATGAAAATCAGCTGATCACAAGTCAGTTTTGTGAACAACCTGCACACTACGGTAAACTTTGCACTCAACCTGCGACACGATCAACCGTTCAACAACGGAAACTAATGAGCGCTGTACTCCTGTTTCACTATCAAACCAACCAGCTACCCCATTCAATGTACAACAAAGCGCATCTACAGCAACTTGGAACGAGCCCACGACTGCGAATTACACGGAAAACGAAGAGAAAACGGAAACCAACAACAATACCACCGATGCGGCAAAGGATGACGAGACGATCCACGAACAAAGTGCCCCTCAATCCTCGCAGGATAGAAATGGAAGCTCCTCTCCCCCTACAAAAAGGGTGACAATCAATCGGCCACATAGAGCTTGTACGCATATTGGCATGAATAAAGAAAAAAATTTGTTAAAAAAATGTAGCATGCCGTGGTCTCTATGATTTTTGTCGAAAATACGAATCGGGCGTCTTTTCAAAAATTTTCCCTATAAAAGAATGGGCAAACCTTAATCGCGAATATCTCTTGTTGTATTTAACGCAGCAACATATGTTTTTCTCCACATTATCTGAAAAATGGTTAGCAATTAACGATAAAATTTTCAGTAGTATGATATAACCACAAGAAACTCAAAGGTGGAAGTTTTCTTAAATGTTTGGTATGAGCAAGCATCAAGGTGAAATTCAGTACTAAAGTAAGGCACGTAAAATTTCAACCGCATGAAATGAACGAATCATCGCACAAAACGTATGTCTTGTGCCAAACCGACACATATGTCGTTTTCGCTTGATGCCAAACCTAACCCAGTTTCCACCCAAACTGCTGTCAAACCGTTTGTTAGTTTAGAACCTAGTTTTAACGTTGCTGAACTGCTCTTGTAATTAATTTTGTCGTCTATTGCGAAATTGTTCATTGGTAGGGGAGAGTGTTCGGTTACCGGTAACCTTTTATTTTAGAATTATAACTTCTGACTAAGTACACATTGTGCAGACATATATACAACAATGGAAAGCTAAAGTCTCTAGCTAACAACTGATTGAGAAACTATGTTGATTCATTTGATTAAAAAAACTTTATTGTCAATTTAGTAAAGTGATAAATTTTGGCCATTTTAAAAAAGGTGTTCGGTTACCGGTACCCCAAGAAAATTCGCTGAAAATGGAAAAATATAAGTAAAGACTGCAATTATTCAAAGAAAATACGGAATTTATTCTTTTCGGAGGCGTTTTAGACAAAAGCCTCCATTGTCTGATGGCTCTCTTGGCCAATGATTTGGATGATGGCGCCTTTGGTGTTGATTTGGCCGATCTTTCACGTTTTTTTCATTGTCGGAGCATCTACTGTATGAGCAGCTAGATGTTTGGTCAAAACTTTGACTTGCTTTATCTCTCTGCTTCTCTGCATATGACCGACAATTTTTCACGATTTGTCGAAAATATGGGGTGCCATTAACCGAATACGTGTTGCTATTACACACACATGACATTTGTCGAAATGACGCTATCTGCTTTCTGTCAAAAGTTACGGTGGGGTGCCGGCAACTGAATACCTCCCCCTATAGATCGAAACCTTTGGCATGATGACAATACTTCACCTGACCGATTCCAGCAATCTATCATTTTATGAAAGAACAGAATAATATTTAAAAAAGATCTTTGATAGATGAAATTACAACTGATTTGTAAGTTGTTCACTAAAAATATCAACAGGCTGTCCCAGGAAAAATTTCCAATTTAAAAGTGTAATAATTAAAAAAAAACAGTTTGATAGATTTCAATGATTACAGATTTATTTGTAAGGTTGATTCATAAAATTTATTTATGAAAAATGTTTGGTTTCAACAGGACGACGCTACGTGCCATACAACCAACGAAACAATCGATCTGCGAACAATCTTTGGGTGGCTCGGATTGGCTACTGCCAAGCCAGCTGTGAGGGTTATTTGAACCAGAGGTGGAAATAAGCCCATTTTACGCACGAAAATGTGAATCAACATTTCCGATTGTGAATCAAAAAACCGAACATCGTGAAATGTAAAATTTGGTAACAAAACTAAAATTGCGATTATGTTTTCAATTGTGGGAACTGTTGAAATGAAATTGAAGACGTTTTTAAATTCTAAGTAAAATCAAAATTTATCTTATAAAAAATCATTCGTTTCAAAATTCATTATAATATTATTTTATTTATTGTGAATCAAAAAATTTGCTTATTGCCACCCCTGATTTGAACGAAGTTATTTTTCATAAAAAATGATCGTCTCGTCATGGATCAATCTTTTAAATAAATGTATAATCATTGAAATCTATCAAACCGTTTTTAATTATTATTGCATTTTTAAATTCGAAATTTTTCGAAAGCTAGTGAAGTGCATATCATATCAGTATTTAACTGAATAATAATTTAACATTTCTCATAATTTTTTAAAGAAATTATAGACACTTTTTGTCCACACTTGGCGAGTGGATATCAATCATTTATATTTTTTTGAACTCCGGAATTCGTGTTGAAGATATTCTTTCATATATCTATATAACTTACTTTTCCGGGACGAGTTTGATAAGTAAGTTATTCAAACTAATTCCCAACTTAAATTTTGAAATCCTAGATGGCTGAATACAATTTGTTGTGATTTTTTTAATTCATGAATGAATTTAAACATTACATTTTTGATTCAATCGGTCTTGTCCCCTACACTACTCCGTAGTTTTTTGCTCTCGAGTATTCGTGTATGATTGGCATTTCACCTAATGTCATTCCGCCGAAAACCATTTTGCCGAAAGGGAGCTTTATTTCGTTGAATCATGCAATTGTCTTAATATCGTAATTGGAATTGATATAAAATAAAGAAAAATGGATGATGATAGCGTTAAAACCCGTTTTGTTAACCTACAATTGTACTTCTTGTAGTGTAGTGTAGTGTAGTGTAGTGTAGTGTAGTGTAGTGTAGTGTAGTGTAGTGTAGTGTAGTGTAGTGTAGTGTAGTGTAGTGTAGTGTAGTGTAGTGTAGTGTAGTGTAGTGTAGTGTAGTGTAGTGTAGTGTAGTGTAGTGTAGTGTAGTGTAGTGTAGTGTAGTGTAGTGTAGTGTAGTGTAGTGTAGTGTAGTGTAGTGTAGTGTAGTGTAGTGTAGTGTAGTGTAGTGTAGTGTAGTGTAGTGTAGTGTAGTGTAGTGTAGTGTAGTGTAGTGTAGTGTAGTGTAGTGTAGTGTAGTGTAGTGTAGTGTAGTGTAGTGTAGTGTAGTGTAGTGTAGTGTAGTGTAGTGTAGTGTAGTGTAGTGTAGTGTAGTGTAGTGTAGTGTAGTGTAGTGTAGTGTAGTGTAGTGTAGTGTAGTGTAGTGTAGTGTAGTGTAGTGTTTCATCCGGGTCCAACTTTCGGTTCCGGAATTACAGGGTTATGTTTGTATGGAATTGCAAACCAACATTTTGAGCGATAGCATTATTTCAATTTGTTGGTTGTGTTAATTGCTGGACATTCGAACCGACTTAAGTTTTTCGCCAGTGCCCATCTCTCTGTTCTGGATGTCCCGGAAGTAGTGGTATCAGGTGTACAACTTTGCTTACGCCGTTTACCGATAGGTGGCTGTACCGGCTGAGGCTGGTCAAAATACATAGATGATTATTCCTTTAAAGTGAGTGTGTACAGTGCCTAACGAATTATCATCGCCGTTTCAGTGACAGTTGTTCTTGTTTTCGTATTATTCACGTTCGAAAATGTCTGTTTATGTGCCCAATTCTCACGAGTTGAGGGAAATTTTACTTTTCTGTTACAATTCGGAAAAAATGCAGCTGAAGCGCATCGAATGCTCTCAGAAACTTACGGTGATGCTGCTCTGAGTAAAAGAACGTGTCGGGAGTGGTTTCAACGTTTTAAAAATGGTGATTTCGATGTCGAGGATAAACATGGTGGTGGAAGAGAAAAAAACCTTCAAAAATGAACAACAAGCTCGGTGTGATTTACTAGGAGCTCTTAAAACCGGGTGAAACCATCACAGGAGATCGCTACCGAACGATGCACCTTGATCGTGCGCTAAAAGAAAATGCTCGGCCTCACGTCGCAAAAGTATTCAAAAAGTACCTGGAAACGCTGAAATGGGAAGTCTTGCCCCACCCGCCATAATCCCCAGATGTCGCTCCTTCTGACTTCCACCTATTTCGTTTGATGGCACACGAACTGGCAGATCAACATTTTCAATCCTTAGAAGAGTTGGAAAAATGGATTGCTTCATGGATAGAGGACTCCTATTTTCGAGCCGGGATCCGAAAATTGCCGGAAATATAGTAGAAAATTGTCGCTAGCGACGGACAATGCTTTGAATAATACACCTGTAAGCACTTTTTCGCAATAAAGCTTTTAATTTTGTAAAAAAACGGCGGAAGCAAAGTTTTACACCTAATAAAATACTTAAAAATGCAACTCTTTTCATTTTTTCAGAGACAGCTAAATAAATTTTCACAAATTTAGACCAAAATGAAAGGTTTTATGGTCTCATACACAACTATTAACTTTTGTTCGGATGCGACTTCCAGTTCCGAAACAACGGATTGAAGTATGTTTCAAATGTATAACATCATGCAAAGCGAAAATGCAAAATAAAACGAAAAAATCCGGTAAACATAAAGCACAAGACATTTTACAAATTGGAAAAATTATGCACTAGCAGAAAAATTATGCACATGTTCAAACAAACTTTTTTGTTCTCATTCAAGATTGAAACGAAAGTTTTTTGAAGAATCCATTTGTAATATTAATGAAAACATAAGTTAGTACTACACCACTAGATGGATTAAAATAGATTTTTTACAGATATGAAAAAAAAACATAGAACTCGCCCAAACTTTAGAAAAAATTTATTAAATTTTCTCGGAGATGGTTGATCCGATTTCTACGAACTTAAATTCAAATGAAACATCCTATGCTCCCATACAGGCTTCCTGGATTTCACTTGGATCCAACTTCTGGTTCCGGAACTACAGGATAATATGTGTAATGAAATTAAAGTAATGTCACTCATTTTTCTTGTAGATGGCTGAACCGATTTACTCCATATAAGATTCAAATGAAAGCTCTTGGGATCACATAGCTTCTTGTTTCTTTTTTTAATTAGATCCGATTTCCGATTCAGGAGATACATGGTGATTAGTGTAAAAATGTCAATTTCACATAATTTTATAGGTTTTATCGGTTTGCCAATAGTCGATGGCAAAATAATCTTATTCCAGTTTTACCGGTATTCGATTTTTGAACCCGGAAGGTACTCAAAAATTTGATTTGGAACGCACTACAATTTCTCAAAGATGGCTGCATGGATTTTAAAAAATTCCGAATCAAATGAAATGTTTCACAATCCCTTAGGTGAATTTAACTGACTTCGGCTACACCGATTTCCAATCCAAATTCCAGTTCCGAAAGTATCGAGAATAATCGATAATCGTTTTTTTTTAAAGAAGGCCAAAGCCAAATTTTCTTCGATTCCGACTTCCGGTTCTGGAATTACACGGTGATGAGTTTCCAAAATTTGAACCGTCATAGAAGATGACGACAGAGATGTCCATCTCCTCTGTGTGACGAAGAGCAAGCAAAATTTCTCCCCTCGCACTGACAACTTCAACGAAAGCTCTTCTCTTTCACATATATACACCACTGTTGTATAAAGTGTGCACGCATCATGAGTGCGTTTGTTTATTTCCTTTTACCTCCTCCACTGAATCGCACCAAAGTGCTAGAGCAGAGCTAATCAATTCTCTGAGGTGGATGCAGATACTTTCACAGAGGTGTACACGCCGGTGAGCACTCTCGTGTATGATTTGCGTAGAAGAAGCGTGGGCACGCAAAATCAGCAAAACAAAACAATTGATCGTTAAATATTCGGTTTTCATTGCAAATTTTTCATAGCAAGACTAGATCTACTCTCTATTGATTAAAGTTCACAGAAGTGGTCGCTCACCATCACGCGCCAGTGATCACTTAGGTGTATTTAGGCGAGAGCACGTGAGAGTGATTCGTGCGAAGAGAATGTTATTATCTCTGTCTGTCTGGACACTGAGAAGAAGTGCGCTTTCCTCTTTGTGTGGAGCAGAGCAAATGTATCCGCAGTGTTTAATTGAAACCTACACCCTGGTGTATCACTCTAGTGAAATGCCATCTCTGGTACCAAAAATCGTGAAAAAAACTTCAAAGTTGGCTTCAGAACTATTCCAATTTATTCGTCATGCTAATTCATGGCTGTACAAAACGTTTAGGGTTATACTGATCCATGAATACCGGTTCTGGAAGTACCGTAAATAATGACCACAAATTCTAAACTTGAACTCACTTCGACATTTCATTGAATGTTCAATCGATTGTCAAACGTTTGGATTCAAAGGAATCGTTTCTGTCTGTCTGTCTGGTTCTGGCCTTACAAGTATGATCTGAACCGCATGATAGTTCTTCGAATAACTACAGTCAATGCCGATTGGAAAGTTTTATCGGTGCTTAGTCAGTTGCTTCAAAATTGTAAACCATTTTGCTATCATGTTTGTATTGAGTTGAGGTAGACTATTAGGCTAACAAATCAAAACATTTATCACCTATTCAGTTACTACCAAAACGGAAGGGACAAAGACGCAATTTCCTCTCGGAATGACCTTCATGTCTGTGTTTTTGAACGATTTTTTTTCATCCGGAATAAAATCATACATCGCACGAAAATGCTAAAAGTTTTCCGGGAAAGTAACCGGGCACTCATTCGGCACCTCGCCAGTGTTGGTGAGTTCCGTCGGAGCCCATTCAGAACGACAACGATGTGGTAGCAAGACAGCAAAAAAAAATGCTGGAGGCTGCGCAGCACGATGTCATAGACGTGCACTGACGTCATCAATGGTGTACGTGTGCATAAACGTGCCGTTATTCTCATTCAATGCGTAGGCGAATCGAAAATTTCACTCCTCTCACAATAATAGGGCAACGGCACCCGTCAATGAAGGAAAGCTTCGCCATACGCGCGGTTCTTATCCTGCTGCTGCATCCTCTGGCAGCTGTTGGTAGGGTTCGGACCAGCAAGAAATGTTCGTGCGCTCGATGCGCGGGGGCGTACGTCTAAACGGAAATGTTGTGAAATATTTTCAACGCTATAGCGAGGAAATATTTTTGAACCATAAATTTCGATATCGATGAGAATGAGACCTTCGTTCTCAACGAAACAAAGTACTTTACAAACACTCCTGACTCTCGTAGCTACTATCGCTTTATCGGTAACTGACAGCTTGGGATAAAATGAAATACAATCAAGTAAATTATTACTTTTGAAAGAACCTTTCTTCTTACCATCCATGAAATGAGAAAACCAACGTGTTGGCGTAGCAATTTTGTTGGAACGGTTTCTACTTCCACGTGATTTATGAATGGATTTATCGCATTAATAAATTGTTGCACATTTTCTATGCAGCATCTCGCAGCAATCGACCAGGATATTTTGGTTGAATGTTGATGCCTGAATATTAACGCCATGCCGAATCGGGACAATAAGTATGTTAGCCGCACATGTCAGCTATTTGGCAAATAGAAACACGTAAGGATTAGTGCAATAATGACCGGATTGTGGCGAGTGCAGGTGGGTGCTAGGACAAAAGAATCAACACAGTGGAATGAGTTCAGATATCAAGCTAAAAGCTGTAATCAATTGGTTTATTTATGGCTGATGATCATGCTTCTGCGAGGAATTAATGACGATTCCGAATGATGGACGGGATTCGCTGAATACTTAATTGGACAGACATTCCCGTTAACCAGCCATAGAGTATTTAGTTGAGTGTCGTCTCCATTGTCGTGTAATCTTCGCATAGTTTATCAATTGTTGATCCGAAAAAAAGCCTTCTGACCAACGAGAGCAATCACAATCGCGTGGTTGAGGCCTTTAAATGGAAACCGGATGTGATGTGATTAAAAAGTAGCTTGTGAGCAAAACTTTCGTGCAGAAGTGACGAAAAACAGAATACGTGTAATAGATGACGAGACATATGTGAATGCGGTCTTCAACTAGATTCCAGGAAACCTATTTGTGACTGCCAACGATAAGTGTGATGTGCCGGAGAACCTCCGGACGCAGGAGCCGTGGAAATTCTTAATTTGGCTAGCGATTTGTACTTGCGGAAAGTAGAGTACACCTTTCACAAGCATCATGAATGGACAGGTGAATTTGGAAGAGTATCTCCAAAAAAAACGGCTACTTTTTCTCTCTCTCTTTTCTGAAAACTTACGACAGTCAGACGATATTCCGGCTGGGTTTGGCATCATGCCACTACATCAATAACGGGTTAGAGTGATGTAAGGCGAACGATGTCGATTTCTTGCCAAACATTCCGGAACTGAGCCCAATAGAAAAATACCGGACTGTTATGAAGTAGACGAAATGGAGATATAATGGAATAAGTGACGTAACCGACAATCCACCTTTTTTGTTCATCCGCTCAATGTTCTTGGAGTACCACGGTTCAATTACAGAATGGACGTAAGCGATAAAGCACACTATTGGATCTATCTAAAAATAAGCTGATTGAAGAAAATGCTATTTTAATTACAAGTGAAAGGCTGCTGGATTAAAAAGTGGATTTGGCAGCTAAGTCATCCCAGAGATATGTAGGGGAAAGTCTTATAAAGCGCCCCTGCTAGCCAAAATGCCCCCTTTCCTTTCTTAAGCATTGAAGACTTTTCTGAACCAAAGTTTTATCACTAACACTATCTTTTCGTAGGATCTTTCTGCTATGCAAGTTTGGTGGTTGTCGTTTGCAGGAAAGTATGAAAAAACTAAAAATTTCATTTGGCAGCTTTTCGATGTAAGGTTTTGCTTCGACTAAATAGATGTTTTATCCGCCATTTCTTTGACATACTGATTATCTCAAAACAGTAACTTTATGGACATTTCAAGAAGCATAATGCATCATTGTTGTGGGATAAAATGTCTTTTGTTGTGTGTCATGCCACTGATTTGTTATGAGACATATTTTACGGCTGCTGGGGCATTATGTCTGAGGCGAGCGAAAAAAACTAAGAATTTGGCCGCTTTGGAAAATGTGTTTATATCAATCAATTCTCATCTTTTCTATTGGAGTCATTGAAAATTATGTTCCTCATCCGTATTGCAATGAAATACTTACATTCTCGAGGAAAATATATCACTACACTTGGAAATATCTCAATGTTTTCTTAAGGGGGGCATATTATGACACTTTACCCTAGATAGTTATTAGACCATCATTAACAAGTTTGAGGAACACTTTTCTTTGGATGAGCTACCAGGAAGAGGCAGAAAACCCGGCTCTTCCGACCCGAAACTGGACCAGAAAGTGGTATCTCTAATCATGAAGAACAAATCAATGTCAATACGTGATTTGGCAAAAAAGCAGGAACGAGTGTCGAAATGATCCAGTGTATCAAGACGCGAAATCACCTGAAGAGCTACAAGAAGCAGAAAATCTCGACACAAAGTGTAGAACAGAAGAAGCGAGCAGCAACAAGGGCCCGGAAATTGTATTCGCATGCGTTTTGATGGAAGATGAGACTTATGTAAAGGAGGACTCAAAAACCTTTCCAGGTCCACAATACTTTACTGTCGTCGTTTGGGAGGATGTGAGCGATGCGGACAGGTCGATTCAAGTGGAGAAATTCGGTCGAAAGGTACTAGTATGGCAAGCAATGTGTTCCTATGGTTCGACTTCAAAATATCAATCCACCAAATTGCCCTCAGCTTCGACCCATCGAACGTTACTGGGCAATCGTGAAGAGGGTCTTCAAGAAGACTGGTAAGGCAGCTGCAAACATGCAGGAGTTCAAAAAAATTTGAACTCAACCGTCCAAAAAATGCGATGCAACACTTGTCCGGAACTTGACGAAGAGCGTCAAGAGCGAAGAGCGTATGCTCAAGATTAACCTTATATGTTACAATGAAGAATCAATTTTTAGTTTAAATAAAATATCGATTTTTATCGTAATTTAAAAGAAAAATTTGTGAATAGCTTATTTTCGAAGTGTATCGATTAAACGTACTGATACTGTAGTTAATGTTACAATGGCTCCAGATAAAGGTCAAGAGCTAGAGTTCTTAATACAGAAAATACATAAGATTGAATAATTTCTGCAACTGATTCTAAAACTAAAAGGCAATTTTACTAATTAAATTTATTGAGATGATAAGATAATATGTTTATATTGGGCCTGTATTTCCGAATAGAGTTAATAATAAATTTCATTCAACTATATTTGCTATTAATCATACCGCTAATGTTCCAGGTCGAATAATATTCCTAATTGTTTCAACACGAATTATAAAGGTTTTTGACCGGTTTTTGCACTCAATGTTTTTATTCGGTTTTTGCACTAAAAATACTTAAACGGCTTTTCTAATTTATGTTGCGCTTATCCGGTTTTTGTACTCAACCGTTCATTTCATCGAATGTTCGGCTTTTTGCGACTATGTAGTGCATATGAAATATATGAAATTCAACAAGCATTTTTGAAGGTTTTTTGCTGAAAATCCAAATTTGTTCTGCAAAGTTGGATGATTGTTGAATGCTGTTAACCTAACCGCGAGTGCTTCTGCTATTTTTGGTTGTGGTGCGTCATCTCGCGATAAATAGCGGAAGCTTTGTGTACAGCTGATGGCTGAATCTACATTTGCACTGACGAACTGTGACTGAGAAATACAGAATTCTGATTTCACAATCAACAATTAACTATGCCACTGTTTCGTAGCAGAACAAATAAAAAAGACACTTGGGTGATAATTTGCTGTATTACGGTTATCTATCATAGAAACAGAAAGTAATATTAAGTGGCTGGTGGCACTGTCGACCGCCATGAGTTTCAACGTATTTCCGGTAGACGGCAACCCAGAACACTAAACATATCATTTACTAACAAACAACGCTTACCTTTCTCCTGCCATGAAGTTCAAAGAAGTCAGGTTTTTTTTTTATTAAATTGCACCCTATCAACAAGTCAAACGAGCCGAAGAATTCGCGCAGAGAAGAAATCAAATACTTGTGAAACAAAATAAAAATAAGTTCGCTGTAAGAAAAACTTGAAGTAAGGAATGTCAGAGACATAACCGCGATATTGACGTAGAACTGCATTCGAGATGTATATAAATATTAACTGATTTGATATCGTTTGACCGTTTAAGATTTTGTACTCCTGAAAAGACCATTTGGTTTCGGAAAATTCTGTTTGTATTCTAGAAAGTAGAGTAGCAGTTAGGACATTTTTTTAAATAAATTCTTTACGTTACTTTTGGGATTTTTGGAGTCCGGGAAATGACTGTTTGATCACGGATGATTACGTTTGTATTCCAGCAAGTAGGGCGCCAGTCCAAGTCATTTGTAAGTTTGAGGCTTGACCTAGAAGAAGTCATTACATAAATATAATTGTAATCAAACCAAATCGTTAATCAAATGTTTCTAGATTAGCACTAAATTCATTGAATCCGATTTGCAAAGAAGTAACCTATACAAATGTATTTTCTCCAATGCAAACGACCAGCAGGATGACGCAATCGCTCTTGTTTGAAGCGATACTCTCGAAACACTGCGATAGTCACACAACAGATATGCTCACAGAAGAACTAGTTGTTGTTTCTCTGTGTTTAGGCTTGAGGAACGGAGCTTTGACCATTGACTGAAGCACCAGTTGAATAATGCCGGGTGTAGTTCCACTATCTTGGCGTAGATGGCGGTCTGCGCACTCGATGTGTCTCCGTTCATGGATTATCATAGACTGAAGCTAGGAAACATTCAACAGGGTCTATTTATAGATTCGGTCGATTCTCATGACTTGCTTTTGAACCTATTTTTTCACTATTTAAACAACGTTTACGTAACAAACGTGATATTAAGGGCTTAGGGTAGTTTAAGATGTAAGGTTTCCTATTTACTATTTTTCCGTTTAAAATTCGCAAAACTTGTAATGTAGGATATTTGGCGTCTCGGTCTTGATTGGGATCAAGAGCTACCGGCTGAACTACTGGGTAAATGGAAGCAATTTCGACCGCAACTTACAGCCGTTAATCAGATTCAAAAGCCTCGATGTGTGATTAACGATCGAGCCAGTACATTGGAACTCCATGGGTTCTCAGACGCCTCCTAACGAGCATATGGAGCAATGGTATATATACGATGCATCACTAAGGAAGGTACGATCAACGTTAGTTTAGTGGCTAGCAAATCGCGTGTTGTCCACTCAAACCAACGACGATTCCACGACTTGAGCTATGTGGCGCCAAGTTGTTGGCAGAGCTGGATCTGACGGTGATTTCTGCAATAAAAATTAGATTTGATGGTGTTCAATTGTGGTACGATTCCCAAATAGTGTTATGTTGGTTGAGGAAGTCACCTCAGAGTCTCAACCAATTTGTTGCGAATCGCGTTGCTGTGATTGTCGAAATGACACAGTGGAGTTACATACGATCGGAACACAATCCGGCAGATGTGATATCTCGAGGTCTGCTACCGAATGAAGTTTTGCATAATAAACAGTGGCGGTGTGGTGCACCACTATTAAGTGAAGAGAATCCTGTTTCGTATGAACTTGAACCGTTAGATGAATCTAATATTCCGGAGGTAAGCCGTGGTGCTGACAGAAATACGGTCGAAGCCGCCTATCGTACTTGATCGATTGAGCAGTTACAAACGAATTCTTCGAGCATGGGTGTATGTCCATCGCTACATTGAACTGAAAGTGTTTAAACGGCAGAAGTTTGGTGACATTACATCCGATGAAATCAGAGAAGCAAAAAGGTCAATTTTGTCACTTGTTCAACGTGAAGTGTTTGGCGATGTTCTGAAGGCGTTAAAATCGAATTCCAATCAACGGATTCCATTCCCCAATTTGGCATTGTTCATTAGCGAAGACGGTCTGATTCGAGTTGGTGGCCGCTTGAAACATTCGGTGATCCGTTACGACGGCAAGCATCAAATTTTATTGCCACAGAAACACCACATCACAGAAATAATCACCCGCGAATTACACCATGAATATTTCCATGTCGGACAGAATGGGCTTTTGGCTATCGTTCGGCCAAATTACTGGCCAATTCACGCTAAGCAAGTCATAAAGAAGATAGTGCCATCGTGTCAAGTGTGCGCACGTCAGCGTCCTGTTCTTGGTGTACAGTACATGGGGAACATTCCAGAAGTTCAAGTGAACCCATCGCCGCCTTTTTCCAAGGTGGGAATCGACTACGCTGGTCCATTTATACTGAAATTGAGAGGCCGTAGTACAAAACTCTACAAGGGATACGTTGCTGTATGGAGGTAAAAGCCATTCATTTGGAATTGGTCTCAAATTTGTCGACGGACCAATTCATAGCAGCGCTACATCGTTTTTCTAGTCGCCGTGGATTACCAAGTGATATACATAGCGACAATGCAACTACGTTTGTCGGAGCACATCATGAGCTAGCAGCCCTGAGGCAAATGTTCGAAGACCAACAGCATCGAATAAAATTAAGCGAATATTGTAGTTCTAAGGGCATTCGCTGGCATTTCATCCCCCCAAGAAGTCCACTTTTTGGTGGGATCTGGAAACCGGGTGTAAAATCAATGAAATATCACTTGAAGAGATTTGTGGGTGAGACACGACTTACCTTCGAGGAAATGAGCACCTTTCTTGCCCAAACGGAAGCCATTCTAAACTCGCGACCGTTGTGCCCGATGTCTGATGATTCCAGCGATTATTCAGTTTTAACAGCATCTCATTTTTTTATTGGCCGATCAGGTGTGGCTTTACCGGTGCCGTCTTACAAGGACGAGAAAGTGGGACGCCTAAATAGATACCAACACCTTCAGCTGATGAATCAACACTTTTGGAGTAAGTGGTCACGTGAATACCTTCACCATTTACAAGTCCGTCAAAAATGGAACAAGAAAGGTTATCAAAATTACAAGGTTGGCGCTTTTGTCCTATTGGTAGAGAAAAATCTTCCATCTCAACATTGGAAAAGAGGACGAATTGTTGCTCTGCATCCGGGCGATGACAACATTGTACGAGTAGTGGTAGTCGAAACAGCGAGTGGTGAATACAAACGAGCCATAACAGAGATTGCTTTGATGCCTTCTGTTGAAACTAATGTCGTTTTCGTTTTTAAATTGCACTACACCGGTGTAGGTAAGGTGGCACTGAAATCGTTCGTTTTTGCCAATTGAACTACACCAGTGCTACACTTTTTCTGCACCGACACCACTTGTGTAGCACTCATCAAAAGTATGGTGTAGCTCTGTGCAATGGAATCGTTTATGGTAGTCCATGGTTACTGTTTATGTTTTCGTCATTTTTGTTCGTTTATTCATGCCTCCGTGTAGCACTGCACCGGTGTAGTGCAAATTAAAAACGAAAACGCCATAAATTATCAACGGGGGGTGAGTGAATGGTATTAAATAGTTACGATTTTGATATTCTTTATTGGTAGTGTATGACATATTATTAAATCTTGCTACACTGTAACGATCGCAAACCAGAATAAAACCGACTTTGTATAAAACGGAAGTGATTCGTTTTCAGTATAAATTTACCGAGCCAACCATCCAATTTTCCTACCAATTACCAGTTTTGAGCTATCGTTGGACAATCTTGAAAAGAGAAGAACCATCAATAGAGATGATAACATTGAGTTATTGATGCGTTTGGAGAGTGAAAAACGTGCTTAATCCACCTAGCAGTGAGATGATTCCTTTTTTTATCAATCCGCATGTGTTTTTTGCATGAATATTCTTCGGTGTTTCAGTTTTCATGACATTATTCTAATGTCCGTCGTTTTAAGTGGCAATTTGCGATTTTACATCACACTCTATAATGTAGAAACTGCAAATCGGATCGAATTTGAATCTAAAAGTGTAACAATCGATTAAACATTCCATGATATGTCGAAGTAATTTCCACTTTAGAGTTTACGGTAATTTAAGGTACTTCCAGAACCGGTATTCAGGAACCAGCATAATCCAAACCGATTCGTATGGCCATATGACGAATAAATTGAAATATTTTTGAGTCCAACTTTAAAGTTGCTTTTCGGGATTGTCATCTTCTACATCGCTTAGAATTTTAAAAATTCATCATCCTATAATTCCAGAATCGGAAGTCAGAATTGAATAAAATTAGATTTATTTTATTTGAATTTTTGTTTTTGAAATTCGATTTGGCTTTTTTGAGAAAACGATTGAGCTTTGAGAAACGATTCGATACTGGAACCGGAATACGAAATTCGGTGTAGCCGAAGTCAGACAAATTCATCTGAGTAGTTGTATAGTTTACATTTGTTTCAAAATGTTTGAAAATCAATGTAGACATCTTTGAGGAATCGTAGTGCGAATTAAATTTTGGGTGCCTTCCGAAACGAAAACTGAATACAACCAAAAAAAGAAATAAGTTTATTTAATTATCGACTATCCAAATCTGCAAACCCGATAAACCTGATTAATTTATGTGAAATAGACATTTTTATACTAGTCACCCTGTATCTCCGAAACCGGAAGTTGGATCTGACTGAAAAGCAAGATGTCTTAAAGATCTAAAGACTTTTCATTTGAATTGAAATTTACGAGAAAAATGAGTTACACAATTTTAATTTCGTTCCACATGTCCTCCTGTAGCTCCGGAACCAGAGGTCGAAACCAAACGTAATTCAGGAACCTTGTTTGGGAGCATACGACTTTTCATATAAATCTGAGTTTGTAGAAAACGGTTGAGTCATCTCTGAGCAAATTGAGTGAAATTATTTGTCGAACGAACTGATTCGAATGGTATATGGGTGTTATGTTCTTCCAGCATTTATTGCTGTAAGTAGTTTAAATCAATATAACTATGAAATTATTATCAACTCGAAAATGCTGCCATCATATAGTTTATTTATGTCATATTCAAACAATTATGTTGCCAAAAACGAACCGTGCTAAAATCGGTCCGAGACAAAATATCATGATGTACACAGTTTTTTGGGTACTTAGAAACAAATGTATGTGACAGTATAAAAAATCGTGTTTTATGTTGCTCCCAAGCATTTCTTTGCCAGACAGCGCTCAAAACTTCTACTGCTAGAATATGGGGGAAAAGTCGCTTACACAAAAATTTCGATATCTCCGTTAAAAATGGGCGGATTTTAACAATCTATGGCTTGTTGGATAGGTATTACCGTGCGGAATCTAAGTCTGAAAATATATTCTGTTTTCAAGGTCAATTGTGACAGATACTGTTAAAAAACATAAAATTTTGACATAAAACTTCGTATAACTCAAAAAGTAAACATTCGATCTCCATTCAATAGCGTTCAGGGTGACGGGGAGACCTTTCATTTGCGACTAGTTTGATCAAAATCGGTCCAGCCATCTCTGAGATCTCGACCTCTTAGTTGACAACACACATACAGACACACAAACGGACATTTGCTCAGTCCGTCGAGCTGAATTGATTGGTATATAACATTCGGCCCTCCGGGCCTCGGAAAATTTTTCTAAAGTTTGAGCGAATTCTATACCTACTTTTTTTTAAAAAAAAGGTAGTAAAAAAAGTGAACTCAAATGAAGAAGAAAAAATCATCTGTCAATAAGACCATGCCACAAGACAATGGGAACAATGTCCATCTGTATGCAGTCAAAGTGTGCAGATTATCTGTGACAATGTAATCACAGTGTGATCATAGTTGACAGACAAACAGTTAATGGCTGTACAGACAAATTGGACTGTTTCTGAAACTGTAGTGCAGAAGTTGTCTGCCACAGATTCTATGACAACCAAAAACTTGTTTATTTCATCCAAACACAAAACAAAACGTCCCTATTTGAATCTAAATTTGTGAATATCGGTCAAGTAACCTCTACAAATAGTGAGTGAGTTCCATTTTTGAGTATATGACCACTATTTCAGGAACAGGAAGCCGGGAATCAGGATAGCCCAAGGCTCTTTGGATATGATGCTGCGGCTCTTTAGTTCTTTACATATATTGTTTATTTTACAAAAAAGTACTTAAAATCGATCGACATCGACTAACGAGTATTAGACACCACTTCTGTTCTGTAATTTAACTCACCTTTTATGTTCTTTATACCTCCGTGGTTCAACTAAGAAAGAGAATGAAACTCGGTTGCTATTCAGTTTTATCAACATGATGTCACCAATACCATCATGTGTCAATAGAGCTCAAAGACAGTGCGGGTTGCAATATTTATTATATCACATCTTACATATTCCCCTCCACAACATAATCTTCCAATGGTAACAAACATAATTTTCCAATAGATCTTTTTACTTCACCTTTACTGGTCAATAGTGTAGCAACTCGTATATTGCCATCTGGACCCGGAAATAACTTTATTACTCGCCCCGATATCCAAGAAAAAGGTGGTAGATTATCATCTTTTATTAAGCAAAGTTGTCCTACTTCCAAATTCGATTTTTTGACTGATAATTTTCTCGTCCTTTGCTGGAGATTGTTCAAGTATTCCAACTTCCACCTATTCCAGAACAACTGTACCATCCTTTGAGTTTGCTCAAACCGAGAAAGCCTATTGCTCACTATCTTAGAAACATTTTCTTCCGGTAGTGCTGTAATAGGTCCTCCAATCAAAAAATGACCAGGGGTTAGAGGTTCCAAATCATTAGGATCACTTGACATGGGGGAAATTGGTCTTGAATTTAGACATCCTTCAATTTGTTTTAGAAGTGTAAGCATTTCTTCGTATGTGGGAACAGTTGATCCTAACACTCTTTTCATGTGATATTTAACGCTTTTAATACCAGCTTCCCATATACCGCCAAAATTTGGGGATCGGGGTGGGATAAACCGCCAATCAATACCTTCATTTGTACAAAAAGTCCTGATTTCAGGCTCTACTTGAGAAAGAAATTTAGCTGATAGCTTTTGTAGTTCATTTTTAGATCCTACAAAATTAGTGGCATTATCGCAAAAGATAGTGTTACTAACTCCTCTTTGGCTACAGAACCTTCTCAGGGCTGCAATGAAGCATGCGGTTGATAGGCCACTAACCAACTCTATGTGAACGGCTCTAGTTCCCAAACAAATGAATAAAGCAACATATACTTTTAAGCATTTAGTAGTACGTACAAAGTTCTCTTTTATAGTGAAGGGTCCTCCGAAATCAACTCCACAGAACTGGAAAGGTCTAGATGGGTTTATCCGTTCAATTGGTAGCTCTCCCATTATTTGCTGCAGTGTGTTTGGCTTATTTCTAAAGCAAGTGATACAATTATGTACAACCTTCTTCACTAGACTTTTACCATGAAGAGGCCAAAATCTCATTCTTATTAAATATAATAAATTTTGAATCCCAGCGTGTAAATGTTTTTGGTGATAATCTCTTGCTATTAAAACAGCAAGTTTGCTATTATGTGGAAGTATGACAGGGTGTTGCTGATCGTAACTTATCTCAGCCGCTTGAAGTCTTCCTCCGACTCGAATTACTCCGTGTTTATCTAAGAATGGATTAAGAGTCAGTAACGAACTGCTTTTAGCAACAGATTTATCAGCTGTCAAACTTTTAAGCTCTATAGCAAATTGTTCTCCTTGTGCGATCTTGATTATTTGAATTTCAGCTAATTTTATTTCTGAGACAATTAGCTGGTCGAGTAATCTTTCCTTAGGTTCTCGTCTACAATTGTTTGCAAATCTTAAACAATATGCTGCCACACGTTGAAGTTTACCATAGTTTGAAAACCGGTTAATCAACGAGTCATCCACGTTCTCCTTTGTCTTTGCCTGATTCTCTTCAATTATTCCAATCAGCGTAGTTTTTCTTGGTTCTTGGTGCCAGGGTTTAGTGTTTTCTGTTAAAAACTTTGGACCAGTCCACCAAAGCGAATTATTGATAAGCTTTCTACTGGATGCACCCCTTGAGATTAAGTCCGCAGGGTTATCCTTTGAGCACACGTAATGCCAATCGACTGTTAAGGATTTCTTTTGTATGACTTCGATTCTGTTGGCGACAAATTTTGGCCATCTGTTCGCGGGCTTGTTGATCCATTCTAATGTTACCTTTGAATCCGTCCAATAATGAATGGCATTAATGGGGTATTTTACTGCTAGCCTAACTTTTTCCATTAGTTCTACTAATAAAGTTGCGGCTCTCAATTCCAACTTAGGTGCTGTATTTAATTTGCTATTTTTAATGCTCGAAGGAGAAACCCTTGACTTTGAACAGAATAATTCGGTCCGAACTTTCTCTTCATTGGTGCTTCTCACATATACTACTGCTCCATATGCTCGTTTTGAAGCATCTGCAAATCCGTGTAACTCTACCCTTTGATTTTCAATAACAACTCGACGTGGTAGGGTGATTTCACTTAATCTTGACAGCTGTTTATAGAACCAAAACCATTGCTTTACAATTCTTTCTGGTAATATTTCATCCCAGTTTATTTTCTCCTGCCATATCTCTTGTATCAACAATTTACCATTTATGATGATCGGTGATATTATACCTAATGGGTCAAAAATTCTCTGCACTTCAGCTAAAATATTTCGTTTTGTTATTTCTGTATGATCCGTTACTTCATTTGAAAACCCGATTTTGTCTATCTGTGGGTTCCATTGAAGTCCTAATATTTTAACCATTCTATTCTCCGAATTATCACTAGCAAAATTTGATTCCCACTTATGTAGTTGAAATCCTGCGCTACTTAATATTTTGTCCAGATGTTGTTTTATTAATTTAAGTTTATTTATCTCGTCGTGTCCAGTAAGAACATCATCCATATAGAAATCATTTTCTAGAATCTCACAAGCCTCGGGATAACTATCCTTAAATATTGTTGCTAGTTCTTTCAAACATCGAGCCGCAACGAACGGAGCCGAGCAGGTTCCGTATGTTATTGTGTTCAGCTGATATGTGCGAACAGCATCGTTGGGGGAGAAACGCCATAGTATAAGTTGAAGTGATCGATCTTTTTCATTGACAACAATTTGTCGGAACATTTTTCTTATATCCGCTGTAAACACATAACGAGGAAAACGGAATCTTATAAGAATATTGAAAATTTCTTGTTGAATCGATGGACCTTTCATCATTATATCATTTAATGACACGCCACTTGATGTTTCTGCTGAACCATTGAACACAGTTCGAAGCTTTGTGGTGCTGCTTCCTGGGTTTATCACTGGATGATGTGGGAAATAATATTTAACTCCTGATGCTTCATTGTTATCTGAAAACAATTCCATATGGCCTAAGTCTTGATAAACTTTCATGAATGACACGTATTCCTGTTGGAGTAACTTATTTCGTTGGAATCTACTCTCCAATTGAAAAAGCCTTTTCAATGCTGTTTGTTTGGAATCACCTAATTTATGAACGCTGTTTTGTTTTAAGGGTAACCTTACAACAAATCGTCCGTTTGAATCACGCTCTGTTGTTTCAACAAATATCTGTTCACAGAGCATTTCCTCGTCTGTATATTTTTGTATATGTAAATTCGTAATGTTCTCATTCATAAATCGATCAACTTCATTATTTACTTTCATTCGTGTAACATCTCCACCGATGAGCCACCCAATTGCACTATTTTGAATTGAAGGTAAACAAGCTGAGAGTTTCTTGTTTCCGTCACGAATGATGTCAAATAGCACATCCGCTCCCAGCAATAAATCCACTGGAAGACTTAAATAAAATTCCGGATCTGCCAGATTTAACTCAGGGAGTTCCCATTCACTTATATCTATATTCTCCTGTGGCAATGGACCAGTAATAAATTCTGTTACCAATACCGGTATAGTCTTTTGATATTCAGAATTTTTTGCTTTTATCGTAATATATGCCAGTTTTTCGATCCGATGTGTACGGTTTCCTAATCCTCTCACCTTTACTGTAGTATTCATCACTTTAATACCACCTTTCTCAATCAAATCCGAACTTGCCATATTTGATTGCGAACCTGAGTCTAGAAGTGCTCTACATGTCATAAGTGACCCGTTATGAGATTGAACTAACACTGAGGCTGTTGGGAGCAGTGATTTGCTTGGCCAATGATCGCACAAATTTAGGGTTTCTGTGGAAGTTTATTAAGTTCAAAATAATATTTAGTATAAATGTAATGTATATGTATTTCTGTACTGTATGTGTTATGTATGAATGTAGTTTTAAGTTTGTGTCTTGTGTATTTGTTTATATTTATGAATTTTAATTTTGTTATGTATGTATTTGAGTTTATTCTTTACGTGTAAGTGTATGCTTTTTGTACTTTTACTCACTTTCACGATTATGATTTTCCTGTTTTTTAAATATTTGTTTGTTTTCTCGATGAATCGATGTATGATGTTTACCACCACATTTATAGCAACCTTTATTTCGACAATGTTCCGCGGTGTGATTTGACTTTAGACAGTTGAAGCATAAAGCAAATCGTTTAATTAATTTCACTTTTTCTTCTAAAGATTTTCGCTCGAAACGATAACATTTTGCAACAAAATGTTCTGCACCACAGGCAACACATCCTAGAGTATCAGCTCTAATAGTCATCGTTCTGACTTCTGGTTTGTACTTTTTGTGATGTGAGTATTGTTCAGTTGTTATTTTGCGCTTTTTTGGCATAGCATCCAACATTTGACACCTGTCTAATACAAATTGCTCCAGTTTTTCATAATCTGGAGGTGTAGTTCCAGATGCTAGTGATTCCCATTCTCTTCTGGTTGTTGCGTCGAGTTTGTTGGCCATTAGATGTACAAGAACAGCACTCCAATATTCCACTGGTTGATGTAATATCTGCAAGCACCGCAGATGTTTTCTAGCAGAATCAAAAAGATTCCGTAGAGCACTTGCGGATTCCTCTTCTACACATTTCAATTCGAACAGATCTCTTGTGTGTTTCTGCACCAGTAATTTTGGATTATTATATCGCTTTTGAAGAAGGTCATACGCTATGGTATAGTTCGATTCCGTTGTTGGTAGTGAATCAATGATTGCCAGTGCTGTTCCTTTAAGGGACAGTTTTAAATACTCGAACTTCTGTATAACTGCTAAAGTTGATCGGTTATGTATTAAAGCATTGTACTTATCGTACCATTCAAGCCAGTTTTCATTCGCTCCGTTGAAAATTGGCAGATCCACTGAAGGAAGACGTACATTGTCTCTACTCGATGATTCTGATACAGCGCATTTTTTATTAGTGATGGTTTTTTCAAACAACGAAAGGCCACTGACATACTGCATCTCGATTGTATCTCTGCTGTTGTACTCTTCTGGATTCCATTGCTCCAACCAACTTTGAGCCAAATCAAAATTTTTATAACCCTCTTTCAGCATTTCTCTTCGAGTCTCTAATGCGAAAATATCGCTTTGATAAACAGCGATATTTTCTATTATAGCGTTGATTCGAGAGATAGCGTGATCTCTTTGCATAGCATACCGTTCATGTTCGGATTGCACTACTAGAACAGATGGGTTATCTAGAGGATCGATTTCTTCGTTTTCGTTGTCCATAATTTTAACCTGGAGGAATAAACATAACCTGATCAATTTTGGTGCACATTAATCTAATTGGAGTCATTTTCTTGTTTGAAGCCTATAACCAACGTGTCGTTGATAAATATATTACAACTTCCACGACCCTTGTGTCGTAATTTGAACTAACCCATGTGTTAGTATAAATAATATCTCATATTTGAATCTATTTTTACTAAAATTTCACGACCCTCGTGTCGTTCTCATTGCTAACCCACGTGTTAGCTTTATCAACGAATGTATTCCAATTGGATTTTCATTTTCTCTCTTGTCGACCCTTGCGTCGCTTTAGTAATTTTAATTTGATCAATCCAGACGATAATTTATTTCTCATTTACCTGTTGGTATAATTATCATCGACACATGGCACTCCATTTTTTTTTTTTTTTTTTTTTTTTTTTTTTCACATCCGGCTCGAAGGACCATTTTATGTTCTGTAATTTAACTCACCTTTTATGTTCTTTATACCTCCGTGGTTCAACTAAGAAAGAGAATGAAACTCGGTTGCTATTCAGTTTTATCAACATGATGTCACCAATACCATCATGTGTCAATAGAGCTCAAAGACAGTGCGGGTTGCAATATTTATTATATCACATCTTACAACTTCTATCTCTCAACCACGTGTACTAACTTCTCACAGAACCGCGTTGTCAATCTCGTCATTTCCGGTCCAAATAATGAAGCTTATCGCATATTTCGTAGAATTCTTAATAGAAATTACTACTGAATTTTCCGAGCTCCTCCTTCACGATAATGTGCAATGGATCTCCAGAAGCATAGTAATGGAACGTTTTGCTTTGTACTTGGATGAAATAGTTATGAAAAATTAAATAATGAATTCATGAAAAAAGTATTTATTACTCCAAATTAAAAAATGCTGAACGGTAACAGAAAATGCACTGATTTAAAAAAAAATTCTAGATTTTGTAAATATTTAAAGAATTTCCAATAGCTTATCGTTCGTACATTAGTTCGATAATTGAATTGATTACAATGTGATCACTGTGTGCAGAAGAACTGTAATAAACAGCCCAGTCCCTATATTTAAGTCTGTAACCAGTTTTATTTGTCTGATCAATGTAATCACAACACAGACATGCTCAAAAAATCTGTCACAGTCAAACATAACAACTGTCAAAGTATTGACTGTCGGCAGTCAAACTTGACTGTTGAAGTCATTTAACTGTGAATAGTGTGATCACATTGCCAGACCAAATATAAACTGCCGAAAAATTACTTGTCTCTGGCAGATAAACTGTGACAGATAAACTGGCTAGTCTGATCGTAGCTTTAGTAATAATTACACTTGTAGCCTTCACAGCGAGAGCAGCCGAAAATAGTAATAAGATTATTAGAATCGAGCCTTCTTGAGATTACTGTAACGCAAATTATTTAAAGAACTAAAGACCTAGTCTACCTGTCCGGAATACAACATCTACCACATTGTGCTTCGATCGCTGTAGGTTCATCGAGAGACACCAGAGAAAGGCACAAAAAATTAAAATGCGGTCCAATGAGCACAGCCTTGACATAACTTTTGCGCGTATACTCAGTGTATAACAACGTGCTAGGGTTCACTTATTTTGTCACGCCCGAGTCGAATGGGGTACCGATACGCAGATCAAGAAGTGACTAGCGGACAAAACTGTTGGTATTAGTTTTAATTATGTGATGAAATATGAAAACAAAAGATCGGACTGACCTATTCGTTGCATACAAGCATTAAGCATGAACGTTTCTGACATGGCTATTTCACTGTGCTCAGGATAGGGGCCTCCCATCAAGATCGCGTAGATTCGCCAATTCTCGTTTTCTGCCGATTCCAGTCCCATTGTTCGCAAAACCATGTAAAGTTTTGGCGGTTTTACCTTTTCACTGTCAGGCTGTGCAACACGCATAAAAAAATACAATCATGGTTCGACGATGGCGATATTTGATTGGCTTCCATTTATTATTTTGGTTGCCGGACCTATTCCGCTGAGCTGACGCTACCAAATGCAGTAATTGTGTCTTGTTTTTTTACTTATAATCTCTGTTACAAGATCTGGATCGTTGAACCATGGCCCCAACGAAACGTGCACAGACACGATACCCGCAGGAGGCAGCCAACGTTGGCAACGGATCAGGATCAAATGACCTTTACCTAGTTTTGTTGGTGGGAAGTGAACAGGCAGTCCGGTGTACGAAACGAGCATTGATTATTCAATGTCAAGTGTTGGAGGTGTGTGACGTGATTCTGTTCCCCTTCGGTTCAATAAATGCTAGTCCATTATAGAATACATTCCGACCCTTTCTGAAAACCATCTTTGGCCATTGGAAGACGACTGCAACGAATAGGAACGACTCATACATCAGTAACCTCCGATTGTCACAAAAGCAGTCCAACCAGTTGATTGATCTACCCAAACATGGTCATCACTTAAAGCACGTGCCGCTCGCGCAAAGGCCGAAAGCGAAATTCACTCGAATTTACTGTTTTCGACGTGTGATCGATTGGCACCATAATTTTCATCAAAGTCATAGTAAATCCGCAACTAATTCTAGCTGTTACATCAGCCATGTTTTGTCGAATGCGTTGGATGAGGCAGCCACAAATCGGACAGCTAATAGAAGTGATGTACTGCTGCAGTGAATCCGTCATACGGCTTACGCGCCATTATTGTTCGAACCTCGTCTCATGAACTCCTGTAGCTGGACTTCTGCTGCTTCAAAAGCTCACTGGATCCACTCGTAAGTCACTGCGATCGCATCTCCTCTCCGGCCGTTGTCAGCCATGGTGGTTCCACTGTTCAATTCAACCGACCGTTTTAAACCCTCGTTCCCCGCGCTCCTTCAGGCGCCCGTCCACTCATAGCATTTTTTTTTTTTTTGCACTGAGAAGTGCCGGTCGTGTCTCGGAAATCCACATTGAAATCGAAAGTAAACCACTTGTCTAGAAGTGAGCACGCGGTGATGCATTTATCCCCGCAGGCGTTGGGAGCGGGTTGAGCTGACTGCGGTGTGAGTCAATAGGTTGCATTCGATAGCAGTTCTGATGGGTTCCTCGGGCAGTCGAAGCCATGCTAGAATTTAAAATCCATATTTTGTTTAGCTAGGAAAAGGAAAGATTCAAGATAAGTTCTAGCAAGAGAATTGTAAACCCGTTTTGATACACGTTTTGATGGTGTAGTTGCGTACGCCTTTGTCGTATATCCACCAACTGATGTTTTTAATATGTCATACACAATCTAAAGCAGTCACTTGTGACGGAATGTCACCGGCTGCAAACAGGTTTGGTTTATGTTTGCTGCAACTTCTAATCGAATCGTTTAAAGAGTATCTTTTCATACGAAAATTCATCACCATCACAATTTAACGTTCAGGATCTTCAACTGCCTGTCCACTGAGAAAGTGGTTGAAAAGGTTTGTTGTTGTTTTCTACAAAAAAAATGTGGAAATTTGATGTTCCATCCAGGGTTGGGAAATAAAGATAAACCACCACCAGATGATTTTGTGAAGAAATTGTTTTTTTTTTCAATCTTGAATAAAATAAGAAACTAAAATAACCTTTTCAAATTGTAAACAGTTATGTCAAGTTAATAAGATTTTTTCTTGATTTTGCATCGTCGCACTAAATGATTATACACACTTTACCTTATTGTTCTGGAACCGGAAGTCGGATTCGGATGAAATTAAACAGCCACCTATGATATCAAACGATCTTTTATTTAAGCCTAAGTTTGTGGAAATCGATCAAAACAGCTCTAAGCAAATTTAATGAGTCTCGTTAAAAGTTTTTGACCACTATTTACAGTACTTTTGGAACCGGGAACTTGGAACCAGTATAGCCAAAGTCGGTTCGTTTAGTAAGTTTAATATAGCCTACAAATTGAATCAGTTTTAAGCCAAATCTAGAACAATTTTACCCTTTTCGCATCGTCGCTCTAAATCACGGCGTGAAATTCAATAGCAACCTATGGGACTACGAGATTTTTTATTTTATGAGTGACATTATTTGACACAAACTCACACACATACAAATACATTGCTCAGCTTGATGAACTGTGTCGAATGATATAGAACACTTAACCCTGTGGCCAATTTTCACTAGTCAATTTTTCAAGTGATTGCATAAACTTTCTATATGAGAAAGGCAATAAGTGTACTTTTATAGAAAAGCATCGTTATCGTGATCTTGTTATAACACAAACAAGTGAGAACAAATTAAATAAAAGATTTAGAAATTCACATTTTTTCACCTAATAAACGTAAATTTAAACGTGGCAAATTGAATTGAAATTGAACAAAGCACGCTGCGAACGGAGCAAAGCCGCATGTACCGTCACGTACTAGATTTGCATCGTCATATTGAACACAGAAAGAAAAGATGAAACTTACACGACATGTAAACCGATAGTACCATGAAATGGACATCAGTTGAAACGAAAATCTGATTTAAAACCATGATTGATGTAAAATTACATTAAAATTAATTTAGGTTTTCATTGAACAAGACTGTATATTTACAAACCGCTTCGTTTTGTAATGCAAATTTCCATTCAATTGCCTGCTCCAAATATGTGCATGAAAATAATTGTAAATTCACAAAATATTTTTATCTGTAAATGACAATTTGAATGCCATATAATTTCGGAACTGGAAGTCGGATCTGGATGAAATTGCAAAGTATATTTAAAGACAGTGCGAGCTTCAATTTGAATCATTATTCGTGAAATTCGGTTTAACCGTTGCTGAGAAATCGAAGTGAGCTCCATTTTCGGAGATTTTCTTCACTACTATCGGTGCTTTTGGAAGCGGAAACCGGGGACTAGTAGTCCCAAAGTAGTTTCATATATTCACTAACTAACAAGATCTGTCAACGAAAAGAATTTAACAGCAAGTTTTATGAAAATGTGCACCTCGTTTCGCCATCGCTTGTGAAAACATATTCATGAAATTAAAAATTTTCACTAATCGCACTGTAATACCGGAACTAGAAGTCGGATCTGGTCCAACTTTCCAAAAACTTTTTAAAGAATTTCAATACCTTTTATTTGCTT
This sequence comes from Malaya genurostris, assembly GCF_030247185.1. NCBI lineage: Eukaryota > Metazoa > Arthropoda > Insecta > Diptera > Culicidae > Malaya > Malaya genurostris. The sequence goes on along the minus strand of NC_080572.1, from coordinate 247,976,793 downwards.
CTTAGTTTGTGAAAATCGGTTGAGAAATTTCCGAGACAATTGATTGCGCAATTTTTAATAAATTTGCACATATTTCCTTGTAATTCCGGAACCGGAAGTCAGATCTAAATGAAACTAAGGAATTAAGTATGGGACCTTAAGACCTTTCATTTGAATCTAAGTTTGTGAAAATTGGTTCAGCCATCTCTGAGAAAATTGAGTGACATTATTTGTCACATTCACACATACATACATACATACATACATACATACACACAGACAGACATTTTGTGATCTCGACGAACTTGTTCGAATGGTATATGACCCTCGGCCCTCCGGGCCTCGGTTGTAAAGTCGGTTTTCACAGCGATTGCATAGCCTTTCTATATGAGAAAGGCTAAAATCATCAAATCGAACTCACTCTTGAAGATGATCGCTTGTGATCACGCTTCCCAATAAAGATCACTACTGATCTGATCTATTCAAGATCAGTGGATCAGTGATCTTTGAATCACATCGACCAGAATCGATACTGATTATGAGCTAAAACGATTCTTGATTCATGTAAGATCAATCATTGGATGATTCGATCAGCTTTGATCTTGGTGAAGGAAAATCATCGTTGATATTGATCAGATGATGAGTGCCGATTGATCTACGCCTGAAATCGTAGATCCCACGCTGAGGGGTGTGGAAATTAGTTACAACAGGAATTTATAACTAAGGATAACGCGTGTCAATGAGACTTCCAAAATCATGGAAAATAGTCAATTTTGTATCTTTGGGGAATGCTCATTCAACACTCACCAGAGTTGGGAAAAATTCCGGTTTCGTTACGGCACGACTTACGTAGTTCCAACATATATTCTCATTGTTTGATGCTAGATGAAGGATTCGTGAAAATAATAAATTTGGATCGTAATCACTTCGATATTGTTAATATGACAACATTCACTACTACGCAATGCAAAATTAGTAGAAAAATGATATTCATGCACTGTTTAGATTAAACATAATAAAACGCATTTTGATATGAATTTTATTTATAAAAGTAACAGGAGCACAGGGTGTGAACACACAGCGGGTGCTGCGCATGGCGCCATTCATTGCGTTTGAATTGCTTAGCAAAATCTGCACTCCTGTTATTTCTGTGTATGGTTTTCAAGCTAAATAGGACATGATTTGTGATTGAATATGTTTTTCTTATCATTTTATTATTAACCACAGCATATATGTTAATGTTGTTTGCTTATTTTATTGATATTACTCCGCCAAAACGGCATTGCTGAATAGCTTTCAAATACATCAAGAAGCATGAAAGTCCGATGTGACCGACCAAACAAACTCATTGAAATTCTTTCATTATTTCGACCTTACATACTACCTTGATCAAAAAGTTCCCTGAACCACCACCGTGTGGCGCTCTCAATCACCCGATTAGATTTTTTAGGATGCCACATCTGTCATTGATATTCTATCAAATTTTCAGCTTGATACCTGGACATTTGTAAAAGTTACACTGTATTGAGTACATCTGCGTTTGCGCGTGTCCTAGATTTTGTACAATTTTCAAAATGAAATTGAATTTGCATCAACGAGTTTGCATTAAATGTTGCGTTAAAAACGGTTTCAATGGTTCGACGACATCGCAAATGCTAGAAGAGTGTTTTTGCTACGATACTCTTAAGAAAACAGTCGTTTATTTTCAGAAGTGGCCGTGAGCCTGTGAATGATGATGAGAGAGTTTTCAGTCAAAACAAAAGGCGATGCTCACAGTTTTCATTGGTTGATTGGGTGTTGTGTATCATAAATTCCTTACACAAGGCCAGACCGTCAACAAGGAGTATTATTTGGGTAATATGAGACGTTTGCGTGAGGGAATTCGCCGATTTGTGGGCAAACTCGAGGATCTTGCACCACGATAGAGCACTCGTTATCCGTGAACATTTGGCTAAAAACGAAACGAATTCCATTCAGCAACCACCGAATTCACCTGATTTGGCTCCCTGAGACTATTGTCTATTCGGTCGACTCAAGAAACCGCTTCGTGGAACGCGTTCCAGCACCCGAGATGAGATTATGGAAAAATCGTAGATGGCTCTGATGGCCATATCGATAACTTAATATAAAAATCTGTTTAAATCCACCTAGTGGTGCAATAATGCCTTTCTCATATCAGTCATACTATCATGCATAGTACTGTGGTATTCTTCAAAATAATTATCTTCTATTATTGGAAGAATAACTGAAATCGGTTTGTTTGACCGTTTGCTGATAAAAACTATCAATTGGAGAAGATTTGAGGTCGATTAAGAATTTTTTTACAGTTTTCCGTCCTTTTCAGTGATGGTATAAAATTTTTAACCCATTTTACCCTATATTTCCGGATCATATTTTTTGCACATTCTACCCCATAACTCCGGAACCGGAAGTCAGATCCGGAAGTCGGAATATTCAGGAATTTTGTATGGGACCACAAGACCTAAGTTTATGAAAATCGGTTCAGCCATCTCCGAGTTAGTTAGTGCAAAAAAACGTTACATACACACATACGCACACACACAGACAGACATTTTGCGTACTCGACGAGCTGAGTCGAATGGTATATGACGCTCGGCCCTCCGGGCCTCGGTTCAAAAGTCGGTTTTCACAGTGATTGCATAACCTTTCTATATGAGAAAGGCAAAAATATTTTGAGGATTGTAGCAAGCGCTGGCATAAGTGTGTTGCAGTCGATGGGGAGTACTTCGAAGGGGACAGTATCGATTTTGATGAATTATCTTGTATTTTTAATTTTCTAAATAAATCCTGGAAGCTTTTTGATCAAGGTAGTATTTCTAGTAAATTTGTGTTGATTTTTCTCAATCGCTGTGCAAGTGCAATCAAAACCAAACACTAATAACAGACTTTCGTACCTGCACCGTGATTCTGTTCTGTTGTTTTTTTTTTCAATACGATTGAAAACTCGTGTACGAAATCGCTGTGTTGTACTTTCTTAATCCTTACCAACACATGTAGGTACCGGCATGGTTTGAAAAAAAAAATTAAAAAATATACAATCCACCTCTGCCTATCATCTATTATTAGATTCCCGAAAGTTAGAAAATCCATAATTGGGGCATCCAAGCTCATAGAAGTTGACTAAAATTATCAGTGCATAACTTACGTTCAACCGTTTAAAGGCATCAGCTGTCACTACTCATATTGGGCAAATTCTCAATTTTCTCGGTAGTGGCTCAACCGATTTTCAAAAATAAGATTCAAATGAAAGGTCTTATAGTTAGAACAGAACATTTTATCCGCATCCGACTACCAGTTCCGGAACTAAAGCGTGATAGATGGAAAATTACCATGATTGTTCATAAGTTTTATTTCACCAACGATGGTAAAAAAAGGTCTAATTAATTTTTCTAGTTTATTTATTTATTTATTTATTTATTTATTTGGAGCAGGGAAAAGCCCGATGGAGATGAAATTTGGCAATCTCTCTCTCCAGCAGGCATAAAACCTCCTCATCATTTGTATCAACAGATTACAATGATCCAACAGATACATTTAAGCCTAACACTACAATTAAAACTAACAGTTAAAACTAAATTTATAACACTATAACTAGTTAATGACACCAAGCATAACAATATTAGTACTCTTACTTAGAAGGTGAGATAGAGGAGAAAATTTATTAGGTAAATTGAAAACAAGGGTTGGTGGAGGAGGTGCTAAACGAGCGAAAACGAACGACGGGGTTGGAATCAGCATGTAGATCTAATTAGTTATCAAAAAGATGGTGGAAGACAGAAAAAAAAACGACGAGGTTAGAATCGGCCTGTAGATCTAATTAGTTATCAAAAAGGTGGTGGAAGGCAGAAAAAAAAACGACGAGGTTAGAATCGGCATGTAGTGATAAAAATGGATGTTAGAAGACAGAAAAAAGAGGAAGTAACGACCAGGTTAATTTAGGCGAGCGAATCTAGTTAGTTTCAAATGAAGATGATGGAGAGATGGAATGGGGGTTGAATGAAAATACAATATTAACGGTTCCAGATAAATCCTAATCTGACAGGTGACTATGAAACAATCGTTTAATCATGTTTCGAGATAAATGAAAGTCGAAGACATTGGAACAGTTGTTGAATGTTCGGCACATACTGGAGAACGGCTCATTATAACCATAATTTGTTCTTGCAACAGGTAATCTCAAAAAAGGGTGGGAACGAAGATTGCGTCGATGAATGTCGAGATTAATCAATTGAAGGAGTTCGGGACAATCGATACGTGATTGAAGCAAATCAGCAACGAAAGTTGCCTTGGAGACATTCCGACGAACGAATAACCGATCAAGATCAATAAGCTTACAGCGATCTATGAAACTAGGAAGATTAGTAGGATCTCTCCATGGTAGGTTACGCAGGGCAAATCTGATAAATTTATGTTGAATAGCTTCGATCCGATCTATGTCGATTTGATAATGGGGTGACCAGACAACAGCTGAATATTCAAGCGTCGAGCGGATTAGAGCACAATATAATGCTTTAAGACAATGTACATTGACAAAGCTCTTAGTAATGCGAAAGACGAAACCTAAAAGCTTAGAGGCCTTAGAGATCACATAATTGATATGACTTTTGAAATTCAACTTGGTATCAAGAATGACACCTAAATCTTTAACGGTAGACTCTCGTTTCAGTACAATCTGCGAAATGTTATAGTCGTAGCTAAATAGCGAGTGTTTGCGAGTAAACGACGTAACGGAACATTTCGAGGCATTTAGGACCATTCTATTGTCGTTACACCAGTTCACGAATGATTCAAGCTGTGACTGTAAAAATATAGTGTCGTCGGGCGATCTTACTAGATGATAAAGCTTAAAATCATCTGCGAAAGATAGTTTGTGGCATTTCAATAGAAAGTTGAGATCATTGAGGTAGAGCAAGAATAAAAATGGTCCCAAGTGACTGCCTTGAGGGACTCCAGAACCTACAGCAAACGGTGTTGTAATGCATTCACCGATTTTCACTAACATTTTCCGACCAATAAGATATGATTGAAGCCAGTTGAGTAAAGATCCACTGAATCCAAGTTTTTCGAGTTTAGCAACTGCAATTTGGTGGTTTATCTTATCGAAGGCTGCGGAGAAATCCGTATAGATAGCGTCAACTTGAAGGCGTGCTTGTAGGGATCGAATTATAAAAGATGTATAAGACAATAAGTTCGTTGTAGTTGATCGTTTTGGCATAAAACCGTGTTGTGTTTCCGAGATGTAGTTATTGCAATTATGCTTGATGAAGTCCAGAACTATATTCTCAAGTAACTTAGACACAGCGCATAGTGCGGCTATCCCACGATAATTAGATACATCAGCTTTATTTCCCTTCTTGAAAACCGGAAAAATATATGATGTTTTCCAAATATCCGGAAAAGTTCCTGAATTGAGTGAGATATTAAACAGCATCGATAGTGGAATCTGAAGGCTGTTCGAGCACTTTTTCAATACCAGAGAAGGAATACCATCGGGCCCAGCGTTAGAAGATAGTTTCATTTTAGAACACGCTTTATCAATCATAGCTGTCGTTATGATTGGATGGGGGCCAATCGGGGAACGGCGAGGAACATTAATGATAGCTTTGGAGATCTGATCATTCGATAAGGTTTCATCAGAGAATACATTGCTGAAATGTGATTTAAATAGGCTACAAATGTCAGGCAACACGGATGATTCAACGTCACCAAGAAACATCTGGTTGGGTAGTCCTGATTCCTTCCTCTGTTCGTTCACGTAGTTCCAGAAGCATTTGGGGTTGATTTTTAAATTATTTTGTACACGAAGGAGGTGGGAGTGAAATAACATTTTGTTCAGTCGCTTATAACGATTGTTGAGGAACATATAGTACGATCTCAAATGGAGCGAAGGATGCTTCGATAGTTTTCTTAGAGCAGAACGTTTAGCACGCTTATAACGTTTTAGGGTCAGATTGGACCATGGGGGATGGACAGATTCACGTCGAATATTTTTGGGTACAAATTGATCGATAGCATACAAAACTATATGGGACCATAACATAGCAATGGAATTGCAATCGCCATTAGTAAACAGGCTTCTCCAGTCTAGCGACAGCAAAAACTGATTCATTGCCTCGAAATTTCCTCTCTTGAAATCGTAATATGTGCCTTCAGAAACGTTATTAAAAACGGTTGGCGTGTATGCAGGTATAGTGATTTGGAGAGGAGGGTGATGACGACACATTTTAACCAGTGGCGAAGGAGCGATGGATATGGAACAAGTACTCGACAATTCATAGCTGGCGAAGCAAAGATCCAGAAGGCGATTATTGCTATTATAGTTATCATTTAGCTGAACTAAACCTGCGGTGTTGTAATCATCCAGGAGTCGTAATGTAGTATGAGTTTTAGAAGAACATGAAGCATCCAGAACTTGTAGGCTAATAAACTTAATTCGGCACTACTGGTTCCCCTTTTCCTGTTCCGGAATCACCGAAAATAGTGAAAAAAAAAACTTTTAAATTGTCTCAAAAGCTGCTGTGAAAATTTCATCCAGATCCGGCTTTCGGTTCCGACGTTACAGGGCGATGAGTGTCAAAGCTCTCAAACCGTCATATAGAATGACAATACAACACCGGTACGTGCAACGTGGAAGAAGAAAACACAACACGAACGATGCGTGCTTTGTTCTATTTCGTACACTTCATAAAGAAAACGAAACGGTTACGGATGTCTGCTGTCTGGTGTGCGATACTGGTAAAAGACGGTGCTTTGGTTGATAAAAATTTTAGCTCACGAACGAATGAAAGAATGTCAGTGAATAGAAATTTATTTGAAAAAATAAACTTACATCGAAATTTCAAGTTTCGCGATGTAAATTCAGTTTCCACAGCCGGTAGTCCCTTAATGCCGTGCCGGTGGGGTAGTTATGTCAATTATGACCATAATAATAATAATCCTACTACATGTTTTATGCTGCTAATTCACGCTGTTTAGCTTGACTTACATATGCAAAAGTAACAGAAACGTAGGTTCGTCTCGTTTGTTAGATTTCGTTTAATTGGTTTAATCGAAATAAAGCATGAGATAGTATGTCTAGGTTTAACTAGGTTCAAAACTGTTCCAATTTGTAAGTCATATTTGTTGCTGGCAAACGAACCAAGTGGAATGTTGATTCAAAACTGAAAACAGGATCTCACTCACTTTTTTTCAAGATTACCAAATCGATTTTCACAAAGCTCAAAGGAAAAGTCTTACAGTTTCATGCGGAATTCCTAAATTTGTTGAGAATACTACTTCCGGTTTCGGAACTATAGGATAAACAGGATTTGTAGATTAAGTCTGCACAAACTTTTCTATTTCTTTTCAATGAACAGTTGTTTTTGCGAATTCCACGGTAATATTTTTGATGTTATGAGTACTATGAGAAAGGCATCATTACACCACTAGGTGGATAAAAACAGGTTTTTATGTATGTGATCAGTCGTCTTAAGATCAGATTTTTGATTTTCGGTGATTTTCGCAGCCCTGGTTTCATCCATTCTAAATATAAAAAGAAAATCTGATTAAATTCTACCCGAAATAGAAGAATTCTACAGATATGTAATGTTTATTTTAAAAAAATAGGTATTAAATAATTTCCCAAATTCTCCAGTAAAACTGGATTCCAACGCCTCACATTCAAAATGGCACAACAATGGACAGTTGGTATTGGTATTGGCGCGATGCAAAACCCGGAAGTGGCATTATTACTCCTACACACTTAGAAAAATGTACATCTTTATAGATGCACTTAAAAGGAGCGTCGCGATTTACTTACATTCACAATTCAAAGCATGTAAAGATAAGCCATATCATGAACTTCACAGACCATTTAGCTGAACCTTACATCGATACAGAACCAAAATTTATGTTTACATGTCAATAGATGTAATATTGCGTCATCATCGAAGAAATTACGGCATTCTTGAATTTACGTCAAGCGTAAATTTCATTTTTTCTAAGAGTGTAGCTCATAAAACGGTTTTAAGTGTGTAGATAATTAATTACTCTACTGCTTTGGGCAAAAAATAGTAAGACTTTGTTCATGATTTAAACATTCTTTTTCATTCTTCCAAATCTCTCACATGAAACTTATTGGAATATAAAGACAAAAAATCAGGTATTCAACGAAACTGAAATCATTATTATAAATCTGCATTTTTTCATAAAAAAAACCTTCTCTGGTTTCGCACGTCCTTGGTGCAAAATTATGACTAGCTACTGAAAAAACAACACAATTGTTCGAAACCTTCAATCAGCACCTCATCTATCCTCCCATCCGGTTAGCCGATTAGTCGGTTGGTTGGTTGGTTGATCGTGTGCGGGGAGTGTCTCCTCAAGAAGTGAATGTTGTTTCGGTTCTGCATCCTACGAATGAAGGCGATAAGAACGTTCAGTGCGCGAACTAGAGTCCGGAGTTTGCTTGGCTTTTTTTTACAGCATCAAGCATAAAGACACCGAGCAGAGCAACGCCGCAGACGAAATATATGTTCCCAAGGTGAGCAACACCATGTATAGAAGGCAGTGTAGGTTCGATTTTTTCCCCTTGTATTCCGATTTTCCTGCTAAATGGCGATCATGTTTCGCAAACGTGCAACTCTATGATAGAACCCACCGAGCAGCCATTCGGGCGGGCACACGATTGAGATCGGAAGAAACCCCCATGGCAAAGAAACGGGGGAACAAACACCGTAGCGGGCCAATCCGTGGTATGATACGGCCCGAAACTGGATTTTCCGATACTTTTTACCCCATGCATGGCAACAACATGGGTTGTTCTGTGGTAACAGCAGAAAAAAAAAATGTCGCTCTGGTTTCGGTTGTAGTTAATGGGACGATCGGGTTCGGATTAATGACGGGGTATAAGCGAGCACGATCTTGGTGATTATGATTTATGAAAAAGACCCGAAGAAAATTATGTTTACGGTCGCTTATGGAAGCGACTATTAATTTAAAGTGTAAGTTTCGAAACAGTTCATGACGAACTAACGAACGTAATCAATTAAAACCAATTGGTAGATGATGAAAATTTGAAGTCTCGAAAATGCAAAAACAAAAGTTCAATTTGTAACAATCGTGGTAATTGAGACGATTTATTAATTATACTAAATGTTCCCATCTTTCTGGTAACTTATGATACCGCGCTCGTACAATTTCTGGACCTTAAGATTAACATAACTCAACCAAGCGCAATTTGCGCTCATCATTACTATTGTAATTTTTGAACATTTGAAAAATGTTGCTGCCTTCGAAATAAATGATCGTCCGATGGCGCAATGTCGGGCCTGTGTGTATAGCCAATATGTGAGGTCGTAGACAAAAACGACTCCTTTGCGATTCACTAGCTATATGGCTTATTCTCTTGTTTTTAAGAAGGGAAATAAAGCTTATATATCAAATTATCGTGGGATAGCGCTGTGTCGAAGTTACTTGAAAATATAGTTCTGGACTTCATCAAGCATAACTGCAATAACTACATCTCGGAAACACAACACGGTTTTATGCCAACTACTACGAACTTATTGTCTTATACGTCTTTTATAATTCGATCCCTACAAGCGCGCCTTCAAGTTGACGCTATCTATACGGATTTCTCCGCAGCCTTTGACAAGATAAACCACCAAATTGCAGTTGCTAAACTCGAAAAACTTGGATTCAGTGGATCTTTACTCAACTGGCTCCAATCATATCTTATTGGTCGGGAAATGTTAGTGAAAATCGATGAATTCACTACAACACCGTTTGCTGTAGGTTCTAGAGTCCCTCAAGGCAGTCACTTGGGACCATTTTTATTCTTGCTCTATCTCAATGATCTCAACTTTCTATTGAAATGCAACAAACTATCTTTCGCAGATGATTTTAAGCTACATCATCTAGTAAGATCACCCGACGACACTATATTTTTACAGTCACAGCTTGAATCATTCGTGAACTGGTGTAACGACAATAGAATGGTCTTAAATGCCTCGAAATGTTCCGTTACGTCGTTTACTCGCAAACACTCGCTATTTAGCTACGACTATAACATTTCGCAGAATGTACTGAGCCGAGAGTCTACCGTTAAATATTTAAGTATCGTTCTTGATACCAAGTTGAATTTCAAAAGTCATATCGATTATGTGATCTCTAAGGCCTCCAAGCTTTTAGGTTTCGTCTTTCGCATTACTAAGAGCTTTGTCACTGTACATTGTCAGCCCAGTATCAAATCGACATAGATCGGATCGAAGCTATTCAACATAAATTTGTTAGATTTGCCCTGCGTAACCTACCATGGAGAGACCCTACCAATCTTCTTAGTTACATAGATCGCTGTAAGCTTATTGATCTTGACCGGTTATTCGTTCGTCGGAATGTCTCCAAGGCAACTTTCGTTCTATTTCTTCGCGTTTCGCCTTCGGCTCGTCAGTGCTTAAAGCAGTTCAAACTGATCTGCCATCTCGTGCCTAGCAGTTCAACTTAAACCGCTAAGCAGACGCAAAGTTTGCACTATTTATGCAACCCTCAAATAATATTTCACAAGTGCTACATTATTTCTGACGTCTCAGGCGTAAACGAGTGACGACTTATTACTGGCCGACGCAGAATGTGTACATTTAGGGGTTTTGTTGGTTTGTGCAAAAAGCACATATTTTGTTTCTATTTCCTCGCGTTTCGCCTACGGCTGGCTAACCCCTAAATGACCAAACCTGCATCGGCCAGAAATAGTCGAAAACACGTTTTCGTTCGGCACGCCAGAAAATACATTGCACTTCGTTGCAAAACAAAAAGTGTTCTGTAAGTAGTAGAAACTTTACGTCTGCTTAGCGGCTCAAATTGAACTGCCGAGTTTAGCACTAAGCAGTTCAATTTGAACTGCTCTGCACTGATGAGTCAAAGACGTAAAAATAATAAAAACGGTTATGTACCCTAGCACAAAATTTGACTAACCCCTAAATGAAATAAAAGTGGTTGAATATTACAAGAAAGTGTATTAATAGCTTTATATTTCGAAACGGTCGTAGAATGCAGTAGAGTTTGTATATAGTCAGCGACCTGTGAAAAATTGGTCAAAAGTGAACAATTACGTGAAAAAAAATGTACTGCATTCACTATTAAAGTGCTTGTTACCAACGAAATATAATTATTTACTCTCGGATGGTTTTCGCAGAAATATACAAAATTTCCGAAAAACAAACGAACGGCTCAGAAGAGCTAGTTCTTTCGGTAGAACTGTCTACTTTTAAACGGTTTTTGGAAATGAGCCGTTTTGCTCATCACTAGAAAGTCTCAACTTACCAAGATACTGTTAGTCATTAGTCTAGTTAATGAAGATCTAGATTATTTTATCGTGATGAGTATTGACATTGAATCTTTCATTGAAATTTTTTGAGTATAAATCTCGACAATCTGCATTCAATTATATTAGGAAATAGGAAAATGGAAGAAATTAAAAAATGGAAGAAATAAAGATCGTACGGATGCAACAAAAGAACAGAAGAAATAAAGAAGAAACAGAAGAAATAAGTAGCGGAAAAATAAAGAACGGAAAAAGTAAACTCTTTTTCTTTTTTAACGACTAAGTTTAGTAGTCAATATTTCTTTTTTTTTGCGATATTCTCTAAACCAGAGACCTTTTTTTGTAGAAACAGACAATGAAAATTATAGAATGATAGTACTCAAGGGAGAGCAAGGATGTGAATATATAGAACGGAAAGGTGAGACGTGACAAAGGGTCATTAAGCAAGCTCCGCTGGTAGAAGGTAAAAGTTAAGTTACTAGAAGATTTCTGCTTGCTTAATGACCCTCTGTCACGTCTCACCTTTCCGTTCTATATATTCACATCCTTGCTCTCCCTTGAGTACTATCATTCTATAAGTTTCATTGTCTGTTTCCACAAAAAAGTCTCTGGTTAAGAGAATATCGCAAAAAGAAAAAAGTAAAGTATAAAAAAATAAGAAATGGGATGAGTGCAATAGAAAAACGGAAGAAATAAAGAACGCACGGACGAAAAAGAAATAGAAGAAATAAAGAACGGCGGGAATGAAGATCAGGAAAAATGAAGAACGAAAGAAATAAACAATGGAAGAAATAGAAGACAGAAAAAATAAAGAACTGAAAAAATAAGAGTGGAATAAATGAAGAATGGGAGAAATAGCGCACGGACGAAATAGGAAACGAAAAATATACTTAAAACAAAGAAATAAAGAATGGAAGAAATAAATAAAGAACGAAAATAGAAGAAGAGGAGGAAACAAAATAGGAAGAAATTACGAAGGAAGAAGGGAAGGAAGAAGTAAGAAGGAAAGTTTTCAATGCTGTTATTTGGTGCGTTTGCGTTTTTATAATGGCTGTATATTATTTAGTCGTTTGCGGGATTTTTAAAATATTCATGTAGATTTTCATTTCAAATGGATATCATTAAAACACTTCGCTGGCTCAATCCTAGTTTGCATGTTCATTAGTTCATTAGTACAAAGCAGAATCCAAAATACACTCAATTACTGAAAACTCGGCGTTCCATGATTTATTTCTGGGTGCTTTTGCTGAGTTAACTGTACAACTTTGTTTGATTACTTCGACAATAATTGACAGTTTTGAAATTTGGGACAGTTGAGTTCTTCTCCACACAACATTGCAAACTTGAATTCAGTCCTACGTGAAATGTCGTCTTCGGAATCTTTAAAAAAAAATACCTTCTTTTGTGTATAACTTTTTGACGGATGGGTAACAAATTGATGGAAAACTAGTTCAGAGTGCAATGTTAACATGTGCGAAATTTCGTTACAATCTTTAAAGTGTTTATCGAGATGGGTCCCAAGCAAAAAGTTGGGAATCGACATGTTCATAAGATTAGAACAATTATATTTTGCGAAACGGAAACTATTGATGATATCATAGCAGCTCGCTTTGTCGAAATGGCACTCGACGAAACGACAGTTGACGAATCAAATTCCAACAAAATTATCCAGGCCAACTGACTGATTGATTTGTATCAATTTTACTTAATAAAAACCAAATAAAAAATTCCTAAGAATGAAAACCAATTCACTAGACATTTTACCCCTCATTCCCTAAAATTTGTACCGGTGTCATTGTATCTTATGAAACCAAATCGGATAGGATAACCAAATCAAACCGGTGCATCGTCGGATTTTTATTTTCACTTTTAATCGAAATCAATTATATCTGAGGTAATTAACTTCTACTTTTCTTCGGCTGGTTGAGGCTTGTTATTGGAATTGTTTTTCCCGTCTCTCACCCCGTCATGATGCACGCCGGAAACAACCGTGAGCTGACTGATCGATACGGTATTCGGTATGAATCCAACCGTCAGTATCTGATGGTGCCCATGTGCACTAGCAATCCGTTGATACGCGATAATGCCAGAGCTAGTGGATACCGTGCCCGCGATAACGTACAAAATCGATTGCAGCTTTGATTAATTACCGTGCCATTAACACCCGCCCCTTTCCGTTGCGGGTTTCTGTTTTCGATCGTCGCCACTTCAGCAGCAGTCGTGAACTTTTCTCACTTGATTTCCTCTTCTTCTACTACTACTATTATAGTAATGGTCATAATTTGTTCTAAGCTTTTGTCGTCCAAAATATTTTAGAATCTCGTTGATTTCATTAAAACATTTCCAATTTCCACACGGCATTTGCGACTTCGATTCCACCTATTCGATGTCTGGATGAACTGAGAAGACACGAACACCGCTCGATTGGCGGTCGGATCAAGCTTTATTTGATTATGATTCGCTGGCTGCCGAGTGCCGACTGTCAGCCGTGGAGAGCTCTTTCCGCCCGACTGGGCAGCCAACATGCAGTCGGGGAAGGTTTTAGGCATTTGTGCTATCAGTTTGTACTTGTTTCGCATACATCTTAGTTGGAAAAAGGCTAGCAGAAAAATATTCGCTGTAAAATCGCACAATTAGTGGTTAATTACAGGGCGCTTCTCTGTAAGCCTGTTGGATAAAGTTTCATTTTTAGTTTTTCGTGCAATGCGAACGTTTTAGATCAGAAAGCCGTTTTTACAGGCCAATTGTTTTGTTTCAGTTATTTTGTACACCTCGGAACATCCAACGGCTTGTAGTAATAGTGAAAAAAAAATTGCGAATAATTACATAGTTCGATTAGCTGACCGGTTATAATTTTGATAAATCAGTACCACAACCCAATATTTTGCATACGGGTGGCGGTAATTCTGTGGTAAACGGATTGATGAAACTTTTTCTTGATATCTCGAAAGAGTGGTTTTAGTGGTGCTTAGCATGCGACTTATTCGCCGCAGCATAGCGACACAAGTATTCCTCAATTCTAATGGAAACGTTATTTAAATACGACGCACAAGTTTTCGAACGATTTTATTTATTATTCCGAGTTACAAACAATTATTCTTATCATTATTATCATTAATGATATTACTGTTGTTTCCTCTTGAAACTTCAGGTGGATAACTACCCACATTTGAAATTTTTGAGTGAGTAGTACTACCACAAACGAATTTCCAGACATGACAGTCACGATCTTTTTTTGGCGCACATCTACGGTCCTCCGTGAAACTGGCACCAATGGTGATAAATTGGTTGCACTGCTGAGTTCCCATCATACATTCCTAATGCAAATGTCAAACCGTGAGAACCGTTTCGATTCGGTAGCTCATTTGTATATATTGAGATTTTATGGCACACTTTGGTTCAAATGATAACAATGCAATTAATCTCGCGCTCCACCAAGCGGTGAGTGCGGTCATTTCAGAAGGTACCGGGAACGAACCACATTTTTCAAAAATATTTATATGCACGTACATGTCTTTATTATTTATCTTTGGTACTACCCACCGTACCCACCTCTTCTACCGACCCTGAATAGAGTTTAAAATAGATAGAAAAGGACTGTCGCTGTTCAATAGTAAAGGGTGAATTTTAAGAGATATAAATTATTGATTTAAAAAAAATATGAGAAAATTAATGAAATCTTTATTAGAATCGATAGAACGATCAATATAATTTAATGTTTGAAGATGATTTCATGCATATGTTGGCCGCGGCTCTGCTTTAGATAGCCCAAGGCCAGTATCTTACGAATAATGTGACCGGCCCATAATCCACACCAAACAGTTACTTTTTTGTTTGATACATTGGTAGCTTTTGCAATTCGTATCCATTCAACCAGAAATGAGCTTCATCACTGAACACAATTTTTCGATAAAAAAGTGGATATTCCTCCAACTTTGCCAGCGTCCATTCACGATTAAATTGTAGACCAAACGACAATTCATGATCAAATTATTGACCAAACTGAACAAGTTTGATAATGACACAAGACACGATTTACGCGTGATCCGTCAAAAAACAGTGTTGCCAAAACTGATACCAGAAAAAATCACCCTTTATATGATTTGATAGAATGATAGAATATTTTCTCTACTTTTCAAACATCACTATGCGATCCTGCGTATTTCGGCACCTTAAAAGTTATTTTCAATCGTTTGCGAGGTCGACAATAAAAAGGAAAGACAAAGGCTAAACTGTTGTATTTTTTATATTATTTGACAATTTTTTTGCCGTGAATACGACTTACTTTACTATGGGGTGCCTTTTCAAAATTTACCCTCTGAGAGAGTGATAAGTTTTTGATCGTGAATATCTCTTGTTGTATCTAACGAATCAACAAAATTTTTGCTACACGCCATCGGAAATATGATCACAATTTTATGATAAAATTATCAGTTGTGTGACATAATCTTAAATAATTCTAATTTAAACTTTTTTGAAATGTTTGGTATAAACGAATATCAAAGGGGATAATCCATAAGGCGCGTTTGACTTGCTCGTATTTTTAAAGCTTATAGCTCAGTGATCTGTGAAACGATTTATATAATCTAACTACCAATAGAATCGAAAGTTTTCAACTTAAACATGTATAGCAAAAGCATTGAAGTATTTCAATAGTACACTATTGAAAAACCTGTCTCATTTGACCCATGTCAACACCAGCCAATCAGAACGCGTTATGAAGAAGAGAACAAAATATCTGCTGCTGTACAACAAATCGTTCGAGAAAAATGTTCCGAAAAGTGGTGAATATCGTAGTGAGTTCCTCAATTTGGTCCTTCTGAATGCTAGAAACGAATCCCTACAGCATATTGATAGTTTCTTTCAATAAATTATGCAAATCCGAAATGAAATAATCGACATTAAAACTCTGTATGCGGCTATTTTTATAGCCGTTAGGACCGCCCATTAGTGAAAAAGCTACAAACGAAATCAGGTAGAAACAAACCTCTCAACAAAAATTGGTTTAGTTTGGATTCTATCGCCACTGCGAGCAGATGTGTTTTGTGTCGTTTGCAAAGCTAGTTTCGCTTCCGACAAGAGCGATTACGTCACAGCTGCCAGTTATTTACATTGGTGCAAAAGCAACGGTGGAGAGCATTACACAAAATCTAATATCTCTAAAAGTTTTCTAAAGAACTATTAGGATTTGTTGTTCGCAAATCGAAAGGAAATATCCTCAGTTTAGTGCAAATCTAGAACTGTTTGATTTGATTTTTGCACTTTTCACTGTGTGAAATTCATAGTAATCTAGATCAAGTGAAGCCTTCTTTGTTTTTGCGTAAAATGTGGAAAAGAGGAATGCTTGCATAATTCATACAATTGATCAATTGATATTCGGAAGTGTTAAGGAACATGTCAGTTGTTTTCGTATTCACGACATCCAGTTATGTCCCTGACATTACCCACCCGCCTTTTTCTTTTTGCGATATTCTCCTAAACAGAGACCATTTTTTTGTAGAAACAGACAATGAATATTATAGTATGATAGTACTCAAGGGAGAGCAAGGATGTGAATACAGAACGGAAAGGTGAGACGTGACAGAGGGTCATTTAAGCAAGCAGTAATCTTCTAGTAACTTAACTTTTACCTTCTACCAGAGGAGTTGGGCTTAGGCATCTGAACAATGCGAATCACCCAAATCTCTGGTTTGTCGGAAAGTAGTGATAAAGGTCTTTTACCATTTACTATCCGAACCGGCAATTGACAATTTTTTATTTTCATTTCCTAATTTTAATAATCTTAATTTTCTATCAATCAAGTTCCGTTTGAAAAAGCAGTTTTGATTGATTTGAGTCATTTGATAAAAAAACTTTTAAATTCTTTGAGCTGGTTTAGATTCTATTTCTTTTTTTGTTACTCGATTTATTATATAACTATTCCTTGGACAAAAAACCAAGCTAGTCGGATGAACAAGAATTTTTATCGTTTTTTATGTAGCCGAAAACTGTTTTTCGATAATTATATGCAGGGCCGACTTGGCCATACATTTGTTCTTCCAGTCCTTATTTTTTCGTTCCGTTCTTCTCTTCTTTTTTTCTTCCGATAGCTTCTTCTTCCATTCTTTATTTCTTCCTTTCTTTATTTATTCCATTCTCTATTCCTTTCGTTCTTCAATTTTTTTATTTTCATTGTTTCTTCTGTTATTTATATCTTCCGTTTTTTATTCCTTCTGTTCTCCTATTTTCTTCGATTCTATTTTTTCCCTTAACTATTGATTCCTTAATTTTTTCTCTACTTGATTTCTTCCTTACTTTATTTCTTTCTTTCTAAAATTCTATCTCTCCTTGTTCTTTTCTTTCTCTATTTCACTCTTTTGTTAGTTTTCTCTTTTGCTATATCTTCTGTTACTCATTTCCTTTCTGCTTCATTACTTCCGTTCCTTATTTATTCATAATCACTTATTTATTTTCTCTTCCCTACATCCCTCTTCCTGGCTCCAACTGCTTATCTCGTTATTTATACTTTTATTTCTCTCTTTCTTCATTTCTTCGTTTCTTTTCTTCTCTCACTCTTTGTTTGTTTCTTTCTTCAATACTTATTTTACTATTTTTATTTCTTTATTGTTATCTTTTCTTATTTACTTTTTTTTTCTTATTTTTCTCTTCAATTCTTCCTTACTTTATCTTTACATTTCCCTTTTCTTTACCGATAATTGTACTTCTTCCGTTTTTATTTTTTCTTTTCTTTTATAATATTTTCCTTTATTTATTTGTTTATTCATTCCATGGTTTCTTTACTTCCTTTCTTTATTGTTTCTTCAAAAATCAATTCTTTTTTTCTTTCAGGTACTATTCGTCTATTTGTTCATGCCATTCCTGTTTGTTTCACCCTTTTTTTCTTTTTTTTCTTACTGTCTTCATTTCTTTCTTTCATTTCTTCCTTCCTTTCTTTCTTTCGTTCTTTCTTTCTTTCTTCATTCATTTCTTCCCATTTTGATTCCTTACTAGCCTAATTTTTTCTTACTTTGTTTTTTTTCCAGTGTTGTTTCTTGTTTACCTTATTTCTTACCTTTTCAGTTTCTTTCTTTTTTCCTCTCGTTTACTGTTCTTATATTTCACTTCCTTTAGTTATTTCTTCTCTTCTTTATTTCTGAACTTGTGCAATTCGTCTTTTCTTTGTGTCTTAATTTTTCGTGTATCTCTATTTTTTCTGGTACCGTTTTTCCATTACGTTGTCCGGAGCACCAGTTTGCAACCACAAAACGTTACAAGTTTGTAGCACGTGAAATCAGATCGAACAAATACCGCGGACCGTCGCAGGACCGTCAATAGTCGGCTGCAGATAAATCTGCTAACACCATCTGCATTGGTGCAATTTATAAACAACCGCATCCACCCGACATCCCCCCTGGGGGCGAGATCCCTGCACCTACCTACAAGGCATTCGAGCCTTCCAAAGACATCCGAAACCTGTTTCACGAGTCTATTTAGAAAGGGAAAAGGCCATTTGGAAATATTGCAAAAAAAAATTACTGAAACTGAGGCGACTCGTTAGAGGTGCAGTGTTTACCACTCACATAAATGGGTTTTTGATCTTTGATATATATTTAATAAATTATCTCCATTTATTGCTAGTTCTTTTTCGATTCTAGCCGTTCTTCGTTTTAGTGTTTTTCGGATGACTTTCCAGTCAGCTAACAGCGCAAAACACGACTTTGTTGCTTAGTACCTTAGTGCGGATCAAACGAATAGCTTTGTGTGCCCGTTCAATTATGTTGTCACTGTTGCATAATGTTGCCTGATGTACTGCTCAATGAGCTCGCAATTATGTTTTACGCTACACTTCCAAATAGATTGAATCACCCTCACTTAATGTTATCATTTGAATGCTTTGCCGGGAAGCATTTTTTTCTGTTAGAATTAATAATATGTTTTATTTCATTTCCTTTATCTCAAATTGGGTTCATTTATTTTTTCTGTTCATGAATAATTAATTTTGAAGTTATAAACTGAATCGTATATCGGCCGTATGCGGGCCCGTAGTGCCACTATGAGAATATCAAATAATATATCCAGAGTTACTTACAGCCAAACATTTTAATCAATTAGTATAACATTTCGTCATAAAACACAGCTTCATGAACAATAAAACTGTAATAATCACAAACACACAAACAAATAAGAATAAAACATAAATAAATAACGCCTTAAAAATCTCCCGTCATCTTTCTCATTGTCAAGATCGACTGCCTCACCGACTTCAATTCCACGCATCGTCGTGCCGTCCAGGATCTGGAATTGGAATGCAATTCCGGTTCGTAAGAAAAAGGTCATCTCTTTCTGTGCATATTCCGAGCTCCGAGGCTATCGCGCAACTCGACCGTAATCAGCCTCGGCACGCCACACGCCACGCCAAGCTGCCGATTCGATATTAGCAACGGACAAACGCCCTGTCCATTCTACTCAGAATCGATCGCAATCTGACGTGGAGGGGACCCGAGGCTCAACCGATTCGAACTCAACATCAGCAGTCACATCTCATGAGCAGGACACAGCAGACACTTTATGATTTTCTACCCGTTCAGATTGAAATGTCAAGGTAGCTCAATCTATGCGATTTTGTGATTTTTTTTTTCCTGTATGTAGTAGCTATGGACAGGGTGGTGTTCCTACTTCGACCCTATCTGGGATAGCGTAAAGTCGCTTATTTTTCGGTCTTCGACTTATTGTTGTGAAGCCGTCACGACAATACCTTCAACTTTTGAAACTAGATTAAAAAACTGTAGATCAATGAAGTAGCAAAATTGTATTTCTCAAAGCATGACTCAAACCAGGGAAGCATTCTCCGATCTGTGCAAGTACTCTGCTGCTAAGCTATCGTGGAAATATTGTGATTTTCAGCGGACGGAATGTGACGGAATCGCCGCAGAATAGCGAAATAATGAGCGTCAGAATCACAGGTGCCATGTAGCAGATTTGCATGTAAATTTGCCGATTTCTTTTTCAAGCAAACTCTGCAATTTTGCAGACTTTTCACAGGTTTTTGGAACTTTTATATACAATCGTCAAATTTACAGACTTTTAAAATTGCATTGGGCTGCTTGTACGTTTTTGCTCATCATACTTATAAAATCTTAATTTTGACATTCCATTCGGCAAATTTTAACCACCGGTAAAATGTCATTCGAAAAATTTTGCCGCTGGCGAAACGACTTCCGGAAAATTCTGCTAATCGATGAAACGACATTCGAAGAAATTTCCCAACCAGCATAACATTTGAAATGAAATTACCGATCGGAAAAAAATACTTTAAAGTGTTGAAGTCAATCGTCAGAGTGACATTCCATTCGGCAAATTTCAACAACCGGTAAAATGAGAATCGAAAAATTTGGCCACTGGCGAAATGACATTCGGAAAATTCAGCTAATCGATGAAACGACATTCGAAGAAATTTTCCAATCACCATCACATTTGAAATGAAAAGTCTGGTCAGCAAAATAACATTAAATTAGGTCAATCCACAAAATGACACTCCATTTGGTAAATTTTACCCGGCAAAATGACATTTTATCACTGGCGAAATGGCATTCGGAAAATTCAGCTAATCGATGAAATGACATTCGAAGAATATTTCCAATCAGCGTCACATTTGAAATGAAATTGCCGGTCGGAACAATTACATTGAAGTAATTGCGTTGATCGTCAAAACGATATTCCATAAGGCAAATTTTAACAACCAGCGAAAAGTCATTCGAAAATTATTGCCACTGACGAAATGACATACGGAAAAATCTGCTAATCGGTGAAATGACATTCGAAGAATTGGTACAATCAGCATCACATTCGAAATGAAATTACCGGTAGGGAAAATTACATTAAAGTAATTAAATCAATCGGCAAAATAACAACCGGCGTATGACATTTGGAAAAATCTGCTAATCGATTAAAAGACATTCGAAGAATTTGTCCAATTAGCAAAACATTTGAAATTAAATTTCCGGTAGGCAAAATTACTTTGAAGTAATTAAATCAATCGGCAAAATGACTTACCATTCGGTAAATTTTAACAACCGCCGTATGACATTTGGAAAAATCTGCTAATCGATTAAATGACATTTGAAGAATTTTCCCAGTCAGCATCACATTTGAAATGAAAAGTCCGGTCAACAAAATAACATTAAATTAGGTCAATCCACAAAATGACACTACATTTGATAAATTTCAACCGGCAAAATGACATTTTACCACTGGCGAAATGACATTCGGAAAATTCAGCTAATCGATGAAATCACATTCGAAGAATTTTTCCAAACAACATCACATTTGAAATGAAATTGCCAGTCGGAAAAATTACATTAAAGTAATTGCGTCAATCGTCAAAATTATATTCCATTCGGCAAATTTTTAACAACCAGCGAAATGTCATTCGAAAAATTTTACCACTGACATTCGTAAAAATCTGCTAATCGGTGAAATGACATTCGAAGAATTGGTACAATCAGCATCACATTCGAAATGAAATTACCGGTAGGGAAAATTACATTAAAGTAATTAAATCAATCGGCAAAATAACAACCGGCGTATGACATTTGGAAAAATCTGCTAATCGATTAAAAGACATTCGAAGAATTTGTCCAATTAGCAAAACATTTGAAATTAAATTTCCGGTAGGCAAAATTACTTTGAAGTAATTAAATCAATCGGCAAAATGACTTACCATTCGGTAAATTTTAACAACCGGCGTATGACATTTGGAAAAATCTGCTAATCGATTAAATGACATTCGAAGAATTTTCCCAGTCAGCATCACATTTGAAATGAAAAGTCCGGTCGGCAAAATAACATTAAATTAGGTCAATCCATAAAATGATACTCCATTTGGTAAATTTTAACCAGCAAAATGACATTCGAAAATTTTTACCACTGACGAAATGACATTCGGAAAAATCTGCTAATCGGTGAAATGACATTCGAGGAATTGGTACAATCAGCATCACATTCGAAATGAAATTACCGGTAGGAAAAATTTTATTATTGGTAATTTTACTGATTGTAATGTATGGTTAGTTCTGGAGGATCCAGCCTACAGTTGGTGGTTCGGTAGTAAATTGCAGGTGACGTATCCATGTGGGTCCGCGGGAAACATCCCTGGTGATCAACGTTTCGAAAGCTTATTGGATCATCTTCAAGGTAGAATGACCCAAAATATTCTTTGTAAAGTAGAGTATGGTAGCATAAAATCTTTCTGTGTCTGTCGATTGGCATATTGGTCACTAACTTTGCAAGATTTTGTCGTCATCCTGTCGCATCACTATTTCTGTTAACCGCCAGTGAAAAGAACATGTCTAAAGTATCAACTTTCATCAAATTTATTATGATAAAAGGCGCGAAAGTTTCAATTGTTGCGTTCAAGTACCTGTGATCTGATCAAAAATAAACAAACATTGAAACAAACGTTGGCGAGCAACCAAGGAAGTAAAACTGAATTAGGACCAGTACCCTAAGTGGACAAAACACTCATGACACCCAGTTGATGCAGCAGCTTGCGTGTTGTCTACTGTAGTAACCGATGTGAAAACATTGTGTGTGTGCACACCTCCCTGACAAGCACCTGTTCGAGCGAACCTAAACTGTGCAAAATTGTGCGATTCAACCGTCTGATCCCGGGTTAGCGGCTGTCACTTCAAATTAGTCTTTGTTTGTAAAAGGGCAACCGGCTGTGTTTGTTTATAATTTCAGTGGATATTTAATTCTGCAGCGTATTTTTCAGTGAGTTTAAGACATAGACAAAGGATTGAGTTTAAGCTTCGCGCTATCCGATGACTTCATGAACAGCCAAGGGAGTGATAAAAATATGTTTTAGAATTTCCCGATTGTTTATGGCTCAAAGATACCCAAACTGGTCCTTGCAGTCCACCAATGCGCGACAACACAAGTGAAGGCCAAAGGCGATTCGCTTCGCTGTCGCATTCGTAAAGTGAGTTTGAGAACCACTGGTTTTGCTAAATTTGACTTCAGGTCTGCCGATTTGCGCAGGTTTTTTTTTGCAGAAAATCAAGTTTTTCGCGCACAATTCACAGGTCGCGGTCCTGTTTTTAATTTTTTTTTCTCTAAACCGATTCTGCGCAATAAATTTGAAATCCGTCTACTTTTATCTGTGTTTACTAACTTTTACAACTCTGTTTGAAAGTATTTGAAATTTTCATCTGGCATCTCTGCTTTCGGTATGCAAAAGAAAGTTCAACCAGAGATACAACTTATGACATATATGGTAAAGAGGTAATCGGGTTAGTACTGTCATTCCCATTATGTGTACTTGGATCACTGAAGTTTTGTACGTAATATGGACCAATATTTATAGGTCATATTGGACCTGCTTCGGGATATGAAATCTGAATTCAACATAAAATTATATTTGTGAAAAAAATGGAGGTAGAACGATGTAGCACAAACCATGTGATCATGAAAACTATCTGTTAACTGTCTTGTTCAACCATAATTGATCCAGACACCAATCAGTAGAACTTGTTTTTCTGTAAATTTATAGAAGCAAATGATTTGGGGTTAAACAGAATACAGTTATTTTCGGTCATTCTTATTAATAACAATTCATTTATCTGCCAGCAGAGAATCAATTTTCTTCGCACAATAACCGGAACTTGGTGGGGTGCCCACCCAGGAGACCTGATCAGGCTTTACCAAACAACGATATTGTCCGTAATGGAATATGGATGCTTCTGCTTCCGATCCGCCGCGAACACCCATTTCATTAAACTGGAAAGAATTCAGTATCGTTGTTTGCGTATTGCCTTAGGTTGCATGCAGTCGACTCATACGATGAGTCTCGAAGTGCTCGCGGGCGTATTACCGTTGAAAAATCGATTCTGGGATCTCTCATATCGATTGCTTATCCGATGCGATATCTTGAATCCGATGGTGATTGAAAACTTCGAAAGGCTTGTCGAGCTCAATTCTCAGACCCGTTTTATGTCCTTGTATTTTGATTACATGGCTCAGAATATTAATCCTTCTTCGTTTGTTTCCAACCGTGCTCATTTCTTGGATTCTTCTGATTCTACTGTGTTTTTCGACACATCCATGAGAGAAGAAATTCATGGAATTCCGGATCACGTGCGCCCTCAAGTGGCCCCAAATATTTTCTATAATAAATTTAGAACAGTCAACTGTGAAAAGGTGTTTTACACTGACGGATCAAACATCGACAGGTCCACAGGCTTCGGCATCTTCAATCAAAACATCACCGCTTCTTACAAACTCAGTGATCCGGCTTCAGTTTACGTCGCAGAATTAGCTGCTATTCAGTACACCCTCGAGATCATTGAAACCTTGCCCAAAGACCATTACTTCATTGTCACGGACAGTCTAAGTTCAATAGAAGCTCTCCGGGCAATGAAGCCAGGAAAGTATCCCCCATATTTCCTGGGGAAAATACGGGAACATTTGAGAACTTTATCTGAACGGTCTTATTTAATATCGTTAGTCTGGGTCCCTTCGCATTGTTCCATTCCGGGCAATGAAAAGGCAGACTCATTGGCTAAAGTGGGCGCATTGGAAGGTGATATTTATGAAAGACCAATCTGCTTCAATGAATTTTTCAGTATCTCTCGTCAGAAAACTCTCGAAAGTTGGCAAACTTCATGGAGCAATGGCGAACTGGGACGATGGCTGCATTCCATTATCCCTAGGGTATCGACGAAACCTTGGTTCAGGGGGATGAACGTGAGTCGCGATTTCATTCGTGTTATGTCGCGGCTCATGTCAAATCACTACACCTTCAACGCACATCTCCGGCGTGTTGGGATCGTGGAGAACGGGCTCTGCACCTGTGGCGACGGTTATCAGGACATCGAGCATGTCGTGTGGTCGTGCGTAGAGTATCGTGACGCCAGGTCGAAGCTACTGGAATCCCTTAGGGCCCGAGGTAGACCGCCTGAGGTTCCGGTTCGGGATGTGTTGGCGAGTCGGGATAGTTCATATATGCTTCTCATATACCAGTACCTTAAACACATTGATATACAAGTGTAATGTGTTTATCCTCGTTCAGAAAGTATAAACTCCACCTACAGGTTCGACACTAACATCCGCCCGATTCTCTCGATCCCCGTCCCTGTCCACCATCTTCATTGGAACTAACAAGATCTTTTTTTTTGTCACTAACTTTTTCGTTCCCCCTTCCCTGTCTCTTCACCATCTCGATGGCAACTAATTAGATCTCTATTGTTTTCAAACATTTTGTCCCCACATCCCCTGTTTTACCCTGTTTCCACAATATTTACTTTTTTTTTTCTTCATCTCTTCCGTAACATCACCATCATCGTCCAGGGAAGACCGCTCCAGTCGAAAACCAGCATGCGGGCCACCCGCCAGGCCTTCGTAGCCTGGGGGTGTTTCCCGCGGACCCACACGGACCGAAGGATGCGGCCAACATGGATATTTGCAAACGCCATATGGAAGACCCTCATGCAATATCCAATTCACCGGCATTACATAATGATACTATTCTAGTTTTAATATAGTCGTAATTAAGATTAGTAAATATCCTTGGCATCTTAGAGCTTAAGCAGTGTGTCTTAAAATTATATTATAATATTGAATAAAAAAAAAAATCCATTTATCGAACATATAGACATGTCAGGAGTAGCTGCCGATTAGTCAAAGTTTCACAGTCAGTCTTCGAAGTAAAGTCAGAAAAACCTGTTTTAATCCACCTAGTGGTGTAATGATGCCTTTCTCAATATTGTGTGTATTCAATTCCCGTGTGGTATTCAATTCCCGGCACCGGAACCCGGAAAAGACACACACACACACACACACACACACACACACACACACACACACACACACACACACACACACACACACACACACACACACACACACACACACACACACACACACACACACACACACACACACACACACACACACACACACACACACACACACACACACACACACACACACACACACACACACACACACACACACACACACACACACACACACACACACACACACACACACACACACACACACACACACACACACACACACACACACACACACACACACACACACACACACACACACACACACACACACACACACACACACACACACACACACACACACACACACACACACACACACACACACACACACACACACACACACACACACACACACACACACACACACACACACACACACACACACACACACACACACACACACACACACACACACACACACACACACACACACACACGATCGTCACATCTAATCAACCAGAACTGAGTTGAATGGTATATGACCAATTTCGGTTTTTCAAGTGATTGCATAACCTTTTTATATGAGAAAGGCAAAAAGAGAAAAGCAAAACGGGCTGAATTTTGCGGATCTTCTAACTATCACCAATCGATTCTACGGTAATTTTTGCATAAGAAATACCAGCTATGAAAATATTTGCCTAAGTTTTTTATGCAGTTATTGAGTAAAGTTTCATTTTTGTTTGGAAACGAAAATGACCCAATAATTTTTAAATGTCGAGTTGATTCCAAACCGGTTCTAAAATTATCGTGTGTGTCTCACAGTTAACATTAGGTCCTTTTAAGAATAATTCTATTATGAATATTTTTCCTATATAATACGTCAAGTCGAAATTGCGACCGTCCAAATTTAGCTACTCGAATGTTGACATTCCCTATTCTTTCATTTAGATAACATTGAAAGGCTCCATGTAGTTGAGTCAATCAGTACTTTTATGATTATATTTTATGTAGATCATATTTCCGAGTTTCAACGTTCGTGATTGTTAATGCGGAGGTGGTGATGGCAAACAAAATCTTTCCTTTTATTGTCCTTTCAAACAAAGCAAACAAGATTTTACAAACACGTTTAATGGAATTTAATGGAAGCGCTTCGGATCTCAGTATATTCCAGCATGACCAAGGTTACCTAAAATCGTAAAACGGTTCATAATTTAAAACGAACAAGAATTATTACCACTTTGCAGCTCCAAGCAATCCTTCAATAATTATGGTCCGATTATCTCAACAAATTACTCCATCATTCCAATCCGGTAAATCTGACCTTTCCAGTGGCAATTTTTTCCCTCGGAGATCCTGGCAAATCAACGAATGAAAATGTTTACAACTGAAAGTGAAATCAAACTCGTTTTTGTCCAGTTCAATTTTTTTCTTCAATGCTATACTCTTTCATTGTTTCATCTTACATCTGCACCAGAATATTAGTACATTGTAGCGAACTGGGTTGGCTACCGGTGAAGATTTTTATTTTCAATCGGGTACGGGCCGGGTTCGGGTTTAAATATTTGCAAACCCGTCCAAACAGAAATGTATAATATTAATACAATCATTTTCAGAGCACCAGTGCAGTAAATTTACTATAAAATTTATGTTGCGAAACATTGTCAAAACCATACACTTTCACGTTTCTACACTAAATCGTCGATTTCTACTGTAAAAATGTATGGATGGTTATGTATCTTAACTATAAAAAATAAAATTTTCCACACATTTCTTCGCTTCTGAAAACAATGATATTCAATGTTCATTGTTTCATTTTGATCTTCAACAATGAATTTCGTAGTTCAACAATCACAGAAACAATAAGTATTATATATATTATTTATTTTATTATTCTCTCGCAGTTTGTGAGACAAATTTCCACCGTGCAAAAAGTTCCCTATCCGGGGGTGACCATCACTATTTTCCATCTGAAAAACGAAAAAAAATCATCTATAGCAGAACGTAGTTTCGATCTACGGACCTCTGGGTTATGGGCCCAGCACGCTTCCACTGCGCCACTCTGCTCTTGATGAAGGGAGTTGAAAAATGTGTAATTTATACATTGATTTCTCCTATTTCAGTGATATATACAATTTTTCTTTAAAATATTCTAAGAAGGATCGAGAAATATATAAAAAATAATTGTCATGATCCTAATCAATTTAAGTTTGTTAGCCCAACCGCAATATTATGTAGCTGCCAGATTTGTTTTCAATATTCCTCGTTTTGTTCATACATTATGTTTACCCGTCTCTACATGCGTTAGTCTATACGTTGCAGGGAACTCACAACGATGATGAGTGTCGCACTACATTTTCCTCCATTGTAGCGCATGCGACTCTCAAAAAGCGCTGGGATATGACAGTGGTGCCATCATAATTGGAAAAGTGCAAGCTTGGATAGATGGACGGTCATTAATTCATTGAAGAGAAAAGCAGAAACAGCTGCATGACGGTTCGCAAATAGTTCTACTTCTACTGTTGGCTCATTATTATAGAATAATAATTCGGTTAATTTTTTTCTTTCAAACAAGATTCATATTGAGGCGAACAAGCTTATAATCGAAAACCTGTTACATATGGACAAAAAAGAGAAGTTGCATATTTCTGTATTATGAATAAAATCGGGGAGGTATACTTTTGGAACTTTTCATAAAATTGAGCGATGTTAAAGCTTCCAAATAATACGAGATAAACTGTTCTGCACAAATTAACCAAACAACTAGATATCAATCGATTAATCAAATATAATTAATAGCTCCGATAAACGACTGGAATTTAATCGATTAGCTTTAATATTTGATTATCAATTCAATAACAATATTCGATCGAATAATCTTGATAATCAACTAAAATTTAATCGATTAGTTTGAAAACTTATGTTCGATTATTGAATAATGGAGTAATTCGAAAAATCCTGCATCAATCCATATGACAAGTATCTCAATGCTACCTGATACCTTAACAGCTTCAAGGTGTTTGTGTAAAAGCTTTCATAGCTACATGTGAGTTCCAGTTTACGAGTGTGTAGTGAATGGAGTACCTAGCAGACAGGTACAGCAGAGTGGCGCAGTGGAAGCGTGCTGGGCCCATAACCCAGAGGTCCGTAGATCGAAACTACGTTCTGCAATAGCTGATTTTTTTGGTTGCTACAACTCAAACTCTTCATGTGATTCAAACAAAAACATGCATAAAAAGTTATATTACTTGTATTCAGAATACTATTGACTATTACATATAATGATTTACTACTCTAAATATTTGATATGTTTACAATTAAGCTACTTGAATAAGTTTTGTTGTACCTACTGATATTATTCTATAGACATTAGATTAGTTCCTAAATGCAAATGACAGTTTCTCTTTGTTTACTTTCTCATTCAATTATTTCGGAATATTCCTGTATTTTTCGATAAAACCAAATTGTCTCTATGGTAATTGGGCGATAGGTTTGAAGTGAACCTTCGAACACATATCGATTAGATTGTGACATCCTGCTCCAATTTCATTTGTTATATTCCGGATTCTGTTAGCCTCATATTAAACGATTTATTGGACGCCGGACTCAATTACATAATATATCGACGTGGACATTTCAGATGGGTCTAAAAGTAAATGTTAAATTATTTGTTTATTTTCTCGATTATTACTGCGCTATTATACAAAAGTTGTTTAACTACCTTGTACTAATTCTACAAAAACTGTTAGGAAGTAAACGTGAAAATGGATTAGTTATTAACAGAAGAGAAAGTGAACAAAAAATTTGTCATTGGCTTTTGTGCCCGTTTGAAATATTCACGTCGATGATATCACTCAAGACGGATTCCATTTCGGACTAAAATGTTTGTTGGAATTCTAGGTAATACCGAGTTAGGACGACAATGCTGTTAGAAATTGAAATTAGATTACACGGAAAAACTTTTGTTCTTGAAAATGTTTCAGCGTACGCCTTCGTGGCGCAATCGGTTAGCGCGTTCGGCTGTTAACCGAAAGGTTGGTGGTTTCGAGTCCACCCGGGGGCGTGATTTTTTTTGCAATTGATTTCAGAAAAAGTATAGTATTCTGATAAACGGAGGAAGCCAGAATATAATGAAATTTCCAAATATAGTCGACTATAAAGAACAATTCTGTATAAAATGTTCAAAACGACGAATGTAACAATGAGAGACTTTGTTTACTTTCTCTTTCGATTATTACGGTAATTTTAGCATTTTTTTCTCTAACGTGTTCTTTTTTGTCACTTCTCTCTAATGGGCATGCTAGTGCACAAAACCCTGACTAGGACTAACAACTTTCAAATAATGCTTATTCCAGATATCTATTTTTTTCATAAGCAACGGAAAAAATCAATCTTTTCTCAATTTCATTTTTCATACACAGATTTCGCTACCCGAAATTGAGTTTTGTAGCAATAGGTCAGTATTGATTGTGTAACTGAAATCATAATGGTATTCATTATGATTTCAGTTACACAATCAATACTGACCTATTGCTACAAAACTCAATTTCGGGTAGCGAAATCTGTGTATGAAAAATGAAATTGAGAAAAGATTGATTTTTTCCGTTGCTTATGAAAAAAATAGATATCTGGAATAAGCATTATTTGAAAGTTGTTAGTCCTAGTCAGGGTTTTGTGCACTAGCATGCCCATTAGAGAGAAGTGACAAAAAAGCCCTGGAATACCAGAATACCAGGGTACTAACATAACCTACAAATTGAAACAGTTTTAAGCCAAATGTAGATGATCTTTTCCCTATTTTGCATCGTCTCTCTAAATGACGGTTTGCAATTTTTAACACACTTCACCCTGTAACTGCTTAATCAATTTATCCACATTTTTGTCATATACGCACACACAAAAAACATCTTGCAATCTTTACGAACTGATTCGAATGGCATATGACACTCGGCCGTGTTTGTATGTGACAAATTATATCACTCGATTTTCTCAGAGATGGCTGAACCGATTTTCAAAAACTCAGATTCAAACGAAAGGTCATGAAATTCTTTAAAAAGTCCTCGAAAAATTGAGCACGATCCGACTTCCGGTTCCGGTATTACAGCGCGATTTTCATTTTTATGATCATTTTTTCATAAGTGATGGCGATACGATGTGCAAATTTTTATAAAACTTACTTATTAAATTTACTTAGTTAGCAGACCTTGTTAGTTAGTGGATATATAAATTTTCTTTGGGGCTACTAAACCCCGGTTTTTGCTTCCGAAAGCACCGGTAATAGTGAAGAAAAGCTCTAAAAACGGAAGTCTTTTCTTTTTCTCAGCAACGGTTAAACCGATTTTTGCAAATCACGATTCAAATTAAAGCTCTCGTTGTCTTAAGAGATGCTGTTCAATTTCATCCCGAGCCGACTTCCGGTTCCGAAAACATAGGGCGATGAGTGTCAAAACTTTCAAACTGTTATACTAAATGATGCAGAACTGGTGCGCATCGGTACGGAAGAAGAAAACACCACCGCCTAGCACACAACGTGCTTTGTTCAATTTTGTATAGCTGCCGGATAGCCATATTTAAATCTATATTAACTTGACATAACTGTTTACAAATTGAAAAGGTTATGATAAAGGGTGATTTTTTAAGAGCTTGAGAACTTTTTTAAACAATAAAACGCATAAAATTTGCAAAATCTCATCGGTTCTTTATTTTAAACGTTAGATTGGTACATGACATTTACTTTTTGAAGATAATTTCATCTGCCACAACGTCGAATTTTCAGTGAATGGGCCCTAGAAAAGTTGGCAGAAAATCCGCTTTTTTATCGACAAATTTTGTTCAGCGATGAGGCTCATTTCTGGTTGAATGGCTACGTAAATAAGCAAAATTGCCGCATTTGGAGTGAAGAGCAACCAGAAGCCGTTCAAGAACTGCCCATGCATCCCGAAAAATGCACTGTTTGGTGTGGTTTGTACGCTGGTGGAATCATTGGACCGTATTTTTTCAAAGATGCTGTTGGACGCAACGTTACAGTGAATGGCGATCGCTATCGTTCGATGCTAACAAACTTTTTGTTGCCAAAAATGGAAGAACTGAACTTGGTTGACATGTGGTTTCAACAAGATGGCGCTACATGCCACACAGCTCGCGATTCTATGGCCATTTTGAGGGAAAACTTCGGAGAACAATTCATCTCAAGAAATGGACCGGTAAGTTGGCCACCAAGATCATGCGATTTGACGCCTTTAGACTATTTTTTGTGGGGCTACGTCAAGTCTAAAGTCTACAGAAATAAGCCAGTAACTATTCCAGCTTTGGAAGACAACATTTCCGAAGAAATTCGGGCTATTCCGGCCGAAATGCTCGAAAAAGTTGCCCAAAATTGGACTTTCCGAATGGACCACCTAAGACGCAGCCGCGGTCAACATTTAAATGAAATTATCTTCAAAAAGTAAATGTCATGTACCAATCTAACGTTTAAAATAAAGAACCGATGAGATTTTGCAAATTTTATGCGTTTTATTGTTTAAAAAAGTTCTCAAGCTCTTAAAAAATCACCCTTTAGTTTATACCCAAAGAAAGTTTCTGATTTTATTCAAGTTTGAAGAAAAAATCTTGATAAAATCTTCTAGTTATGTTTTTGAAAATATAAGTATTATATGAAAAAGGCATCATTACACCACTAGGTGGATTAAAAAGGCAAAAAAAACAGAACTGGAGATCAGTAATTTTATGGTTAACTTCTCACGAAACTGCTAGATTCGCACTTAGCAACGGGGACGTGAGCAAACCCTATATAAGAATTAGGTTCGAAACTAGCTCGAATTTCA
Source organism: Malaya genurostris (assembly GCF_030247185.1). Taxonomy (NCBI): domain Eukaryota; kingdom Metazoa; phylum Arthropoda; class Insecta; order Diptera; family Culicidae; genus Malaya; species Malaya genurostris. The sequence continues at coordinate 247,943,902 of NC_080572.1, read as the reverse complement.
GTTCAATATCGTTGGAACTAGATATGAAACCGGCTTTTCACATAAACAGTTTGACAGCAGCTAAGGGGGAAACTGGGTTAGGTTAGGCTTCGAACGAAAACAACATTTCTGATCAAAGTGCCCTTTACCAGAGGGGCCAAAATTTGTAATTCAAAATGAAGAATATGTTTATCATCTGTGATGCATAAAGTAAATAAAAATCTTGGAGAAATATTTCAATAATATAATGAAATATGTGGTTTTTCCAAAAAAATGGAAGAATCTGTTGTCCGTGACACAGAATCCGTGTACCAAGACGGAAAATCTATGGTTTTACAAAAAAAAAATCTTTAAATGCGGTAAGTCTGACAACATTTCATATGAAAATCAAAAACAAAATTTGTTAAGACCAGATCAAAAAAGAATCCCGCCCCCGGGTGGGCTCGAACCACCAACCTTTCGGTTAACAGCCGAACGCGCTAGCCGATTGCGCCACGGAGGCACATGCAAGCGAGTGATTTAAAGACTTACAAAAATTCTAATGGGTTCTAATGAATAGTAAGAGAGATAAGTAAAACTATGTACAACAGCAAAGACATCATATTAACAAGATATCCAGCTCTCACATTTCCCGAATAAATCATTGGCAACATTCTTTCTTGCGAGCATGGTGCTCTCAGGCGAGTTCGCATCGAATCTCGTACATAGAAGTAGGGGAGAGAAATGTCAAATTCGTGCTCGCCAAAACAGCAACACTGCGCACCGATACAATTGACATGATATGTTGAATGTGATGCCGTGCGATGGCGTTGCTGAACTGAAGATTGAGATCGCTCCAAGCTGACAGGGTCTGACAACAGTAAGAGGGAAAATTGCACAATGACGTTATCACAAAAAGATTACGACCTGTATCATTGGAAAGTTACAATACAAATTCATTAGGAACTAACCATACTTTGAGACGCCGAAATGGAATAATGTCCTCCGGTGAATAATCGATTTCGCGTATAAGAACCACAGAACGTTCAAAAATACCCTTCCAGTAACATACCACCCAATTCGATTCGGATGGGCCGCCGAAATGGGGAATTCCTCACCGGGCCCGGACCTTTTCAGGATTTAAAGGGTTTTTTATTCTTCATATTTTTTTCGTTCAATCTGGAAAGGGGGTGAAGTCTTGTTGTTTTTTTACTCACTAAGCGAACAGGGGCCCGTATTGCATTACCCCCGGACCTGTTTTTGCTCTCGGCGGCTCTACGATTCGGTCTTGAAAATAAGATCCTCAATCTGCATCATTGAACAACGACTAGTGCGGTACATGAAAAGACTGCCCTTGATAGACTCGATTGATATTGTTGAGGATTATGTTAAGGACAGTTAAGTTATGTGTACACATTTAGAAAATTTCTGTCAAACAACTACCGTAAACTGTAAACCAAATGGATCTAACAGATTGTTCGGTAATTTTTTGTTTGTTTTTTTTTTCCTTTGGTTAAAATTCTGGATCTTCGGATTCTAAAAAAACAACACAAATTCACAAAAACGAATGAAGAAAATTGCAATCTGCTGTGGCTATGGTTTTATTCCACGAAAAAAGGGTCAAATGTTCCGGCTGACCAGAATTATGAAAGCCTTCCAAAACACTGCACAATCCGTCAATCAAGTTCACCAGAAAAAAACACTCGAACGATTTGTGTAGGCAGCAAGTGGACAAGTGATACAATTTTTTTTCTGCTTATTATAAGTGAACAAAAAGCTTTTAATGGTTCAAATGGTCTAAAAATTTTGGCAATTGTATCTCAATCCATTCGATGAACTCTTCAAGATTTTTTTCGTTTGGTTAATAAAAAGACACTTATCGTCCGGTAAAAATTTGCATTATTGTAAAATAAAACTCATGTACCGAAATATCGGTCATTTCTATAGATTACCGAAATTTCTCGTTAAAAATACTACCGAACAAAGGAATTAAATCTTAGTGTGTACACAAATCAAAACATTCTCCGGATAAAAAAAATGTATTTCTTCTGGTGCTGTAAAACATTCTAATGCAAATTCAAATAAAATTTAAATCCAATAGTAAACAACCAAATAATAAAAGAGAAGGGATCTTGCCTAATACAATCTAACGACAAATTACGGATAATAGATAATACAACTATTCAACGCTAACAGGCAGTTACATTCCATGCAACATTATTGATTTGTGCAGATGTAGGAACTCACCCGAGCCCTCCGCCACGGTACTCAGTAACAGCGTAACGCCGGTACTCATAATACATTGCCAGTTGATAAACTCGTACTGTTGGTACAGTAGAGCTCTACTCTACCGAATCGTTGATTTGAATGGCAATTCTTTCGCATTAAAGATAATTTAAATTCAATACGTGTATTATGTCAGTTGAATTATTAACATCTTGGTAAAAAATAATATAAGTTCTCATGGAAAGCAAGTGCGACTCCTACCGACTCGTCCGTATTTTGTTCTCAGCTGAGACGTGCTTGTACCATGCTTCGGATTTTTAGTCTTTGTACTGATTATAAACCCTAACCAACTAACTAATATTCGCTTTTTGATACCCATCAGTATAGATAAAAGAGATTGCTTCTGTTTCTTTCCACAGTGAAGCCACGCTGTATAGAATCTAGTTGGTCTCATTTGGTTGTTTGCTGTACACATATGGGGAGTAATGCGATCCTAACGATGAATTTGGATTGAAAGGCTCGTCCTTACTATTGTATTTCCAAACATCTCCGATTTCACGCTCAAAGGCTACATCGCAATATATATTTGTTACATATACAACGATTAATGTAACTCCAACAAAACACCGCTGGACGGTAATATGAATAGCTACAATTGAATCATTACATATAAGTCTAGTGACTGGGATAAATATCACCGTTATTTCTCTAGTATGTTAGTAAAGCTACCATGATCGATAAAAGACTTGCCGTTGCTAGCTAGTGCAGAGTGAAGGTATGGCTATCAAACAATGTCACTAGAAGAATAGTTGTTGAGACTGCTCAAAGCCAAACACCGATCGGATGATATTCTAATTAGTGGCGTATTAGAGTGATGATAACATTATTATAATTACATAATTTTTTTTTCGTTCTGTTACTCAGCTTTCTGCCGAAGACGTTCCATGATTTCCGAAAGCCGATTCCTTCGATATGCTACCGCTATCAGTATTATCTTTTTCTGGTTTGCATTCGAGGCAAACATTTTCTTCAAAGCCGACTTATTGTCCTTGCTACGTAGTAGCATCTCTATCCCGTCGTTCAGAACCGATATGCTAAGAATTTCTTTCCACCGGTAGGTCCATTCGCACTGTAATTTAAATAGATCAGTATTCTTGTGCCATCTAAAAGCTTGTAAATATTTACCTGCCATCCACCGAACAGATCGCTTTTTATAGCATAAATGATTCGACAGTCTGTCAAAACTACTACATCTTTATTGTCTCTTACTGATTCGTAATAAGCAAAAACATCCGTAACTGCAAACTTGCCCTTGTCAATTTCCCTAGAATAGTATATAAGATAGAATGGACGCTCATCAGAAAACCAGAGCCGAACCTACTTCAACAGTTTGTTCCCTTCCGCTTCACGTCTATTGTATGGTCGCACAATACCATCCTTGTGCAGAAACCGCGGAGGTCTCAGCCTAATCGCTTCATCGGATAGTTCGGTTGCTCGCTTAACCGCATCGAAACTCCCACTAGCGAAATCTGTCACGCCGGCAATCGGACGGGCTACCAATCCTACCGCACCTTTACCCAGTCCCTTGAAGAAACCTTCGACACCTTCCTCCTTGGCACCGCTAATCGGTTTGGTAAAAACACCGGTCACTCCGTCGAAAACGCCCATTACCAGACCTTTGCCACTGCGAGCGATCCCCTCCTGCAATGTGGCCGGTTTTTTGTTCAATGCATCGCGACGCTTCTTCTGGTAATCATCGTCGAACGTAAGCGCGGCTAGACCTTTACCCATTGCACCGGTAATTCTGCGAATAATTTTAACCAGTGTTAGCACGTTTGAACCTAAATGTGATTTGTTCTGAAAAGTTTACTTACTTTGAAACTGCTCCCGCTGCACCTCCCACAGTATGACCGAAAAGTGATTTCACCCCGAGTACCAGTCCTTCCGCAAACTCACCTGGCCCTTGGATGGCTCCCTGGAAGGGTTCGTAGAACAGATCTTCTACACCCTTCGTAAATCCAACCACCAACCCGTACGGGTTTCCAATAACGTCCAAACCAAGCACCAGCACGTACAGTTGCTTCACCGCTTGACCACTGTAATGCGTTACACACTCCGATACCAGCTGCCTCTGGGTAAGAAATTGAAATTCCCGTTCGAAAAAGGCCAACCGAAAAACGACATCATTGATGTCGGTCAAAGTTACACCAACTCCTTGCAGAATAGTCGACAGAATTCCGGGTAGGGCTTTCGATTCGGAACCAGCCATCGAAAAGCTGACGTGAATTTTGAGCGGTCCCAGGTGTAGATTATCGTAGAAGTTCTTCACCTCTGCCTGGGATTGAATGGCAACGTGTGCGTAAAGAGGTTGTGTTTGGACTTTGAGATCTTCGGCGAACAGTTTTTTCTAGAAAATAAACTACAGTTAACGATCTTATCATTTAATCCAGAACCAAATCATACTCACCGCCTCTGCCTCGGTAATCTCCGTACTAATCATTTCGAAAATCTCGTTGATGAACAGCAAATCTACCTTGACGTGAAACTCTTGCATCAGTACCCGTAAGTACTTGAACTGTTTGACGTTCGAATGCGGAATGATCCTCTGAACCATACTCATCTCGATGAATGGTTTGAACTCGGTGGTGGCGGCTACACTTTTCGGAGGTGGTACCGGTGCGAGCACTACGGGAAATATACAGTCCGATAGTTGATTGTCTATTTGAATACGGTTTATCTTTGCATGGAACTGCATCTGGTGGGATGACGATTTGATTTCAAACCATAGACCCGGATAGAAAGTACGTTTGATTTCACGATCCGTTGATTTTCTGATGATCATGTGAACAAAATTCACTTCAAGACGCTTTTCGCCTTCTAGGAAGTACTTTTTGCTGGATGAGACACCAATTTCCTCGTCGCGCAGAAACTGCTGATACAGGTTTTCCATGTAGTAGGTCTCCTGGATCTTCATTTGCTTGAAACGGCCGGAACGTTTGCATTCCTCCCAAATGACTCCCGAGCTGGCAATTCCAATGTACATCAGATCACACTGTTTCATATTATTTACCAGTGATAAACCGACGCCATGAATTTCCAGTTTGATTTCCTGCGTTACTTGATCCAGTCTACTAGCGCTGTGCACTCCGTAGGCAATATTGGCATTATCGGTGACCAGCAGAACACGTTGGGTTCCGTTGAGAAACGAGACCCAGAATATATCGCTGTCTGAGGGGGATTTGAACTCGCTGATATCGTCCCGGCGTAGATCATTTTCAACTGAAACCAACTTCGATCCGCTGTCCCAAACGATCTTTCTTTCGCCCGACGGGTTGATCCAGGTGTGCAGAACCATTTGATTTGGCATAAGGATTTTCCCATTCACATCACCTTTCTCTTTGAAGGCGAACACCTCGCTGGTATGGTTTATGAGCAGTGCAGGGGCATCTCCGGCGTAGTATCCGGAGAAGGTAATATAAATGGCACCTTCCGTCACGTGAACATCCACGTTGATGCCGCCGTAACGATTTTTCAGCTGTAACAGCGTGCATTGCACTTCGGTGTATTTGAACGGGGCCGTTATTTGTGGACATCCGGAAGCTTTGACCCGCAGCATTCGGTTTTCCTCGTTGTTTGGCCACAGCGGTACGCAACCATTGACTGTCACCTTAGTCCAGGGGTCACCCGGACGTAAATGTTCCTGAACTTCTACGTCAAAGTCCGCTCGATTGATGAGCACAAAGTATGGCATGAACACAATCTGTTTCGTCAGCGAATTGTGCGTTAGGGTGTTTTGAACTCCGATCTGAAAATTCAGTAAATCGAATGATGAGTCAACCAAAATTATAACATAAACAGCACTAACCTGATAGGTCATATTATTGGCCTGGCACGCGATCACACCACTGGAACCGGCCACATCCAACGAGAATTTTTCGCTCCATTCTCCGGTGTCTACCCGGATGGCTGCTTTCTTTTTGCCGAAGAACACTTTTTCGCGAAATGAGAACAGAACCGGTCCATCGTACTCCGGTGGATGGTACAGAATGTTTGTGTTCTCGTCGTTTGACTGTTTGCGAATTTGAAGGAAAAACAAAATATTGTTACACAAACTTCGGTTTTAACGTGATGGTTGCAAATTGATATATGCTTCATAATAAATATTTTTCTGTAGTACATAGACACTAAAAATAGGAGACTAGGAATTATCTGAATTGTCAAAGTTAAAAATTTCTACTAAACCAATGGTCATTGTTGGAATAGACAAAATATAATATCTAGCCTTCTATATCTACTGTTCTGGCTAAACACAACTGACAATTCACATACAAAACGGTTAACAAACAAGACAAAGCTTCAACACAAAACACCACCTCCGTACTGAATTTTAACATAATAATTAGGAAACAAACATTAACAGTTAACCTCCAACCCGTCGAATGTTAGCAAATGAACATCTCGCGAAAAACGTACAGATTGTTTCTAATTTTTAGATTTTCGTGTTGGAAAAAGTGTGAAAATTCAACTTTGTACACATTTTTATTTCTACGGAACTCACTATGTAAAGACTGTACTCGAAAATAATGCAACACTTTCTTTAGGGCCAGATTCCTCCAAAAAATGTTTTTTTTAATTCCACTCTCCACTTATTGTTTAAACAATATTTAAAAATTATACTTTTTACAAATTAAACTTCATTAAATAACTCAAGCTGCGGAAACGCGTTCGATTAGTCGGTCATTTCCTGGAAATCAATCATCGGACAGTAAAAAGAAAAATGAAAGAAATGAGCTTCGTTACTGAACACAATTTTTCGATAAAAAATTGGATCTAACGAGTAAAATTTTGCTTGGTTCGTGGTGAAACGTGCAATAGTTTTAAAATACGAGTGAAAATCTGTTGAAAAATCATGGTTTCAAGAAAAAACCCGATTAAACGCTTCCAAATCGAATAAATTTATTTTCAAAATCAGTCTTCAATTAAAACTGTTTATAGAGCACTTCACGAATTTTATGGTTCACATAATCGTCCATTTAAGACTACCATAATGAACATAATTACCAAAATCATTCACTCCTTTGGACGCCAACCCATCGACAAGAATGAGAAGAGTGCGTTTGGTAAGTCGGAATTTTTTCTGGAGTTTTTTTCTGGCTACCTAGAGTTTCATTGATTCAAGGCTTCAGTCTTTTTCAAGGCTACCTGAATCACTAACAGTCTTTTTAAAGACTAACAATTAGTCAGTCTTTCTCAAGGCTATACAAAGAGTGATATTAGAGTGACTAAGAAATTAATCAGCCTTTTTCAAGGCTAGCTATTCAAAGAACTATTCTTCGAACTAATCAGTCTTCATTAAGACTACCACAAAATCAGTCTTCATCAAGACTTTTCCAAACTAGGAGTCTAATCGAAGACTAATTTAGCCTAGTTAATTTAATTTAAAATTTCATTCATTTAAAAAATGCCTGCGTCCAACCGGAGAGGCAACAAGCCTAAGGCTAAAAATAATTCAATACGGAATAAATCACAATCCGTCATTCAACATTTTTCTAATAACATTCACGATCTTATAGAATCTGAATGTAAAAATAAAAGACAACGGACGGATTTCCCTTCCGTTGATCCTTTGCCGTCTAAGAATATTTACGAGATTCTTCCTGAATCCGATTGTAGCGACATAGAAGAAAATTCTTCAAAAATTCCCAAAATGGACGCTTGTCGTTCTGGGAAGAAACATCAATCTATGCCACCAGTGACGGTGATGATTTCCGACTTCAAAGCATTCCGTACTGAGCTTTCTACTTTTCTCCCGGAAGTAAAAGTCTCATTTCAAATCGGACGAAGAGGAGAATGTCGAGTCTTGGTTGATGGATTGGAAGATTACGAACGCCTTATTCGATATTTGTCCGAGAAACTTCATAAATTTTATTCATATGATATAAAATCAGACAGACCCTTCAAGGCTGTCTTGAAAGGCTTATCAAAGTACTGATGAAATTAAAAATGAACTAAAAGAATTGGTGTTGCCCCTTCCTAAGTAATACTTATGAAAAAAGAGCGAATGGTACTTCTAAACCACGCTCTTGAATATCCCATGAACTTTACCTAATACACTTCAATCGAAGTGATGTAAACAATTTGAAAACTTTAGAAAAAGTACGTTTCATTTCCCACATTAAAATCCATTGGGAACATTATAAATGGCATAATCGTGTTGCAAACTTAACGCAATGTCGTCGTTGCCAAGGCTTCGGCCATGGAACCAAAAATTGTCATATGGATATACGATGTTTGAATTGTGGTAAATCGCATTCGAAAGACGTTTGTCCAATGAATGAAACCACTGATAAATTTTCATGTTCAAATTGCGATGAAAATCATAAATCCAATTATTTGAAGTGTCCGGTCAGGAAAAAAAAATTTAAACGCTCGTTCGCTTAGACAACAAGTCAAATCAACGACCTTAAATTTACAGAACATACCTGAAAATCAAAAAAACCGTTACAAATGCCACGCTTAATTCTTCTAAAGCACTTATTTCTTCTAATTTAAAACAAAAAACAGGTACGCCTGCCAATTCGTCTTCTAACGAAAACAACCTCGATCGACCTCGTCATCATCTTCTTCTAATGTCAGTTATGCCAGTATAACAGGTAGAAATCTACCACTTAATTATTCTAATGTAAATAATCAAAACACAGGACCGCCTTGCAGTTCATCTTCTAACGAAAACAATTTATTAATAGGTAGATCGGCCATATCATCTTTTTCTAATGGCAGTCTACCTACAAATATTCCTTCAATGCCATTCGCTTCTTTAAATGAAGTTGATTTAGGCGATATAACTGAAAATAAAATGATCTACCTACAAGATCAACTTTTTCAAATGATCATCCGAATGAATTCGACTTCATCACTTTTTGAAGCATTTCAAATCGGATGGCAATTCGCAAACAATATTATAATAAATTTAAAATTTAACAGTGATGTTAAATAATTATTTGAGTATTTTAAATTGGAATGCTCGATCTTTGAAATCGAGCGAAGATGAATTTTATAATTTTCTCAAAGTTCACAAAATTCATATTGCCATTGTGACAGAAACTTTTCTTAAACCAAATGTCGAATTGAAAAGTAATCCACATTATGTGGTTCATCGATTTGACAGGTTTACTGGAATGGGTGGTGGAGTTGCCATTTTTGTCCAACGGCAAATTAAACATCGAATTTTACCTTCTTTCAATACTAAAGTTATTGAAAGCTTGGGAATCGAAGTTAAAACCATTCATGGAATTTATTTCATCGCTGGAGCATATTTGCCATTCCAATGCACCGGTGAACAATTAAATTTCTTTGAAGGCGATTTGCAAAAACTCACAAGATATCGATCGAAATTTTTCGTGATAGGGGACTTAAATGGTAAGCATGTCCAGTGGAATTGTAGGCAAAATAACAGTAATGGTAAAATACTTCATAATCAACTCTCAGCTGGTTACTTCACAGTTCTTCATCCCAGTAATCCGACTTGTTTCTCTTCCGTGAAAAACCCGTCTACAATTGATCTGGTTCTAACGGATTAAAGTCACATTTGTAGTGAACCGATTACACATGCTGACTTTGACTCAGATCATCTTCCTGTAACATTCAGACTTTCCAACGAAGCTTTAATTAATCCAATTAGTTCTATATTCAACTATCATAGAGTGTCATTCAGTAAAAACCATTCAAGCGAAGAGGTTGTGTTTCGATTGTACTGGCTCGTGAGTTAACGGCTGCTACCGAGACAATTCTAAGCTTCAGGTAGTTAAACTGCCCATAGCAAACGCAATATTCGGGGCGTTTCCCGACTGGAAAGCTAGCAACGAAGGCCATCCCGTTCATACGCACAGAGGTGTAGAGACACAGAGGTGCGAGAGCATAGAAGTGACGAGTCACAGAGGTGCCATCGCATAAAGGTGCGAAGACGAAGGGGTGCAAAGGCACAGAGGTGCTAAAGCAACCCAGTGCTGATCTACCAGGTACCAGAATTTGTACGCTGCGTAGGATCAAAAGAGACGGCATATATCGCGAGGTGCTACACTGCAAGCATCGCATTTGATCGCCACCAAGAGCAAAAGCACTGTACCTGGGGTCAGGTACAGCAAGTGCAGTGGTGTTCACAACGACGGCAGAGCAACTGAGATAGCAGTAAACGACAGAAGACTGCCAATTGGAAACAGCAAAAGACTGCCAATTGGAAATCGTTGGAAGAGCTTCACGTCGTTCTTCACGATAAAGGAACAGAGACATCAGCTACAAGGTAGATTTAATTTAATTTATTTTTTATTTCTTATATCTGAAATTTTACTAAACATAAGTTTTTATTTTGGTATTATTAATTTACAAAAAAAATTTAATGTAATGGATGATCTCATGGAAGATCATCCGAATCCGATTCCGGATACTAGTAAAAGTTTAAATACTCCGAGGGCTAAACATTATCCACAGGGTACCACTGGGCCATGGATAGTCTATCTTCGAAAAAAAGAAAAGATTTTAAACTTGATGCAAATTACAAAGGATTTGACATCACATTTCTCTGAAGTTAAAGAAATCTGTAAGGTTAATAGAGATAAAATTCGAGTTGTAGTTAACGACTTGAAACAGGCAAACGATATTGTAACCTGTAAATTATTTGCTATTGAATATCGAGTTTACATTCCATCGAAGGAGGTAGAAATTGACGGTGTTGTGACTGAAGCAAGTCTGACAGCAGATGATTTACTTAAAAATGGAGTTGGCCGTTTTAAAAACTCCATGCTTGAGGGAGTTAAGATACTCGAGTGCAAACAATTGTACTCAGCATCTATTGTCGATGGAAAAAAGTCTTATCGTCCCTCAGATTCGTTTCGCGTAACATTTGCCGGATCTGCATTGCCTAGCCATGTCTATATCGATAAAATTCGTCTTCCTGTTCGGCTTTTCGTACCGCATGTTATGAATTGCACGAACTGTAAAAAATTCGGACATACAGCTACTTACTGTAGTAATAAGTCCAAATGTATCAAATGTCAAGGGCCTCATAAGGATAATCTTTGCGATAAAGATGTTGAAAAATGTGTTTATTGTGGGGAAAGCCCTCATGATGATCTTTCAGTGTGCGCTGCATTTAAGCTGCGTAAAGACAAAATGAAGCTTTCTTTAAAAGCACGGTCTAAGCGCACATATGCAGAAATGCTCAAAACGGTCATACATGTCTCCCCTTTGGAAACCGAAAACGGTTTTTCAAATCTTGCGGAGCCAGAGGAATCTGACTCTGACGGAAATAGTGAAGATACCTCGTTTGTCACTCCTCAAGGGTCTGTTAAGAGGAGATTAACAAACCACAAAATACCAAAAAAGACACCTAAAATTATACCTTCAAAAAAAGATCCCCGTGTTAAAGCTAAAAAGCCAAATTTAAAACCAAAAACTGTGCCTCCTGGTTTGTCAAATTCACAAACCAATCCAGGAACTAGCTCAAGAAAACACAATAATCCAGTGGGCTCCATTTCACATTCACCAACAGGATTACTGAAATTTTCGGAAATTGTAGAATGGATTTTCGCTGCATTCAATATTTCTGAACCTCTAAAGACCATCATAACAGCATTCCTTCCAATAGCTAGAACTTTTTTGAAACAGTTATCAGCTCAATGGCCAGCTCTTTCAGGTTTTGTATCATTTGATGGATAATTTATCATCCGCCGCAAATGATTCAATCACTGTCCTGCAGTGGAATTGTCGAAGCATCATGCCAAAACTTGATTCATTTAAAGTTTTGTTGCATAGTCAAAAATGTGATGTATTTGCTTTGTGCGAAACATGGCTTACATCAAACATAGCCTTAAATTTTAATGACTTTAACATTATACGTCTCGACAGAGACTCCCCGTATGGTGGAGTGCTTTTAGGAATTAAGAAATGTTATTCCTTTTATAGATTAAACATTCCTTCGACTTCTAGTATAGAAGTTGTTGCTTGTCAAATAAACATTAAAGGAAAGGACATTTGCATTGCTTCGGTATATATTCCTCCAAGAGCTCAAGTTGGACAACGACAGCTTAATGAAATTGTCGAAGCCCTTCCTGCTCCACGTTTGATTTTAGGAGATTTCAATTCGCACGGAATGATGTGGGGTTCCGTTTACAATGATAGCAGATCATCTCTAATATATAATATTTGCGACAATTTTAGCATGACGGTACTAAATATGGGTAGCATGACACGGATCCCAAGACCTCCTGCACGTCCAAGTGCATTAGATTTATCTCTTTGTTCGACTTCAATTCGACTAGATTGCACCTGGAAAGTATTTCCTGATTTACATGGTAGCGATCATTTACCAATCATCATCTCAATTAGCAGTAACAAAGGCATTGCTAATTCAGTTAATATTCCATATGATTTGACAAAAAATATTGACTGGATTAAATACCAAAGTAATATTTCAAGTGTCTTAACTTCAATGGAAGAGCTTCCCCCACTTGAAGAATATGACTTCCTCGTTTGTTCGATTCTGGAGGCCGCAGAACAAGCCCAAACCAAACGATTTCTTGGTCCATCGTCTAACAGAAGACCTCCAAATCCTTGGTGGGACAAAGAGTGCTCAGATGCTAAACACGCGAAACAAAATGCTTTCAAGACGTTTTTAAAACGAGGAGGAGGAACTCCTCAGAATTTTGAAAAATTCTTGGTTTTAGAAACCAAGTACAAGAACATACTTCGGGTTAAGAAATGCAGCTATTGGAGACATTTTGTGGAAGGTTTGTCAAGAGAAACCTCAATGAGCACTCTTTGGAATACGGCCAGACGAATGAGGAATCGTAACGAAGGAAATGAGAGTGAGGAGTACTCGAATCGATGGATATTTGATTTTGCGAGGAAAGTTTGTCCAGATTCCGTTCCTACGCATAGCATTGTTAGGGAGTCTTCTTCAAATGATGATTCCATTGATAGCCCCTTTTCAATGATGGAATTTTCCATAGCACTCATGTCTTGTAACAATAACGCTCCTGGATTGGACAGAATTAAATTCAACTTGGTGAAGAATCTGCCCGACCTCGCAAAAAGACGTTTGTTGGAATTGTTCAACAAGTTTCTTGAGCAAAATATTGTTCCACCTGACTGGAGACAAGTGAAAGTTATCGCCATTCAAAAGCCGGGGAAACCAGCTTCCAATCACAACTCATATAGACCCATTGCGATGTTGTCCTGCATCAGAAAATTGTTCGAAAAAATTATTCTACGACGTCTCGACACTTGGGTCGAGACGAACGGTTTGTTGTCAGATACTCAGTTTGGCTTCCGTAGAAATAAAGGGACGAATGATTGCCTTGCATTACTTTCGTCTGACATCCAAATTGCCTTCGCTCAAAAGCAACAAATGGCATCTGTATTTTTAGACATTAAAGGAGCATTTGATTCAGTTTCCATTGATGTTCTTTCAGACAAGCTCCACCAACATGGACTCCCAGCGGTTATAAATAATTATTTGCACAACCTTTTGTCAGAGAAACGCATGCATTTTTCACATGGCGATTTGGCAACAATCAGAATTAGCTACATGGGTCTCCCGCAAGGCTCATGCCTCAGTCCGCTCCTCTATAATTTTTACGTGAATGACATTGACAGCTGTCTAGTAACCCCATGTACACTAAGACAATTGGCAGATGATGGCGTGGTTTCAGTTACTGGATCCAAAGCTATTGATCTGCAAAAACCATTGCAAGATACCTTAGATAAATTGTCCGTTTGGGCTGTTCATCTTGGTATCGAATTCTCTGCGGAGAAAACAGAGCTGGTCGTCTTTTCAAAAAAGCATGATCCCGCGCAACTTCAGCTTCATATGATGGGAAGAATAATCGAACAGGTTTTGACTTTCAAATACCTCGGGGTGTGGTTTGATTCCAAATGCACGTGGGGAGGACACATTAGGTATCTGATAACGAAATGCCAACAAAGAGTAAATTTTCTTCGAACAATAACAGGGTCTTGGTGGGGTGCTCATCCGCAAGATCTAATAAAATTGTATCAGACAACGATACTTTCAGTGATGGAATATGGATGCGTTTGTTTTCGTTCCGCTGCAAATTCTCATATTATCAAACTTGAGTGAATTCAGTACCGTTGTTTGCGAATTGCTTTAGGCTGCATGCATTCGACACATACAATGAGTCTTGAAGTTCTGGCGGGAGTTCTTCCATTAAAAGATCGATTTTGGGAGCTTTCATCACGCCTGCTAATAAGATGTGATGTGCTGAATCCCATGGTAATTAATAATTTCGAACGACTAGTCGAGCTTCGATCTCAAACAAAATTCATGACAGTATATTTTAACCATATGTCACAGGAAATCAACCCTTCAAGATATATTCCTATCCGTGTCAGCCTCCTAAATGTACCTGACTCAACTTTATTTTTCGACACATCCATGCAGCGCGAAGTGCGTGGAATCCCGGACCACCTACGCTCTATGGAAATCCCAAAAATATTTTCAAGTAAGTTCAGGCATATTAACTCTGAGAAAATGTTTTACACGGACGGATCGCGAATGGAAGAAGCGACAGGGTTTGGTATGTTCAACAATAATGTTTCGGCCTCATTCAAGCTTCAAGAACCTGCATCTGTTTATATAGCAGAGTTAGCAGCAGTTCATTATAGCTTGAATGTAATCGTCACATTATCTCCAAACCATTATTTCCTCTTCACAGATAGTCTGAGTGCAATTGAAGCCATTCGCTCAAACGCTGCTGGCAAAAATGAACCGTTTTTCTTGGGTAAAATAAAACAGTGTCTGAACGACATATTGAATAATAATTATCTAATCACAATAGTTTGGGTTCCGGCTCATTGCTCCATTCCAGGCAATGAAAGAGCCGATATTTTAGCCAAACGTGGTGCTATTGAGGGTGAAATTTATGAGAGACCGATTGCTTTCAACGAATTCTATAGCGCGTCTCGCCAAAGAACACTTGCCAGCTGGCAAGCTTCTTGGGATAAAGATGATCTGGGTCGGTGGATGCACTCAATTATTCCTAAAATATCGACAAAGGCATGGTTCAGGGGACTGGATGTGAGTAGAGATTTCATTCGTGTGATGTCCAGACTCATGTCCAATCACTACACGTTAGATGCACATCTCCTTCGAATTGGACTTTCCGAGACTAATCATTGTGCTTGCGGCGAAGGTTACCGCGATATTGACCATGTTGTTTGGACATGCGTGGAGTTTCGTGATGTCAGATCTCAACTAATAAATTCCTTGCGTACCCAAGGTAGACTATCCAATGTCCCAGTTCGCGACATTCTTGCTTGTCGTGACCTTCCATACATGAAACTTCTTTATCATTTCATTAAATCCATTGGAGTTCCAATTTAAATTTTATTTTATGTTAAACTGTTTTCTCTTCCATGAGTTCAACCAATAGCCAACTATAGGATATTGAATATAAGTGGTGAACTGATACAAACAATCCTGAAATAGTTATAAGATCATGTACAAAATAAATGTATTTTATTTAATGTAATTAAAATAGCAACTCGCTTGATAAAAACAGTGTTTAGATTAACTAATGAGTACCAACATACTAATATGATATTCGAAATGTATTAGGTTTAAACTACTATGTATTGTGGATGCCACGGCGAAGAAAAACTTATGTATATTGCCTATGAAATAAACGTATTTATGAAAAAAAAAAAAAAAACTATCATAGAGCTAATTGGTTGGATTACAGATCTCACATTGAAAATCATGTGGATCATGAAACTATTTTAGAAAATTCTGCGGACATTGACATAGCAATTGATAATTTGAATCATTACATCATCGAAGCTAGAAATCTTTCAGTTCCAAAAGCTCAAACTAAATTAAATTCTCCTATCATCGATGACAATCTTCAACTGCTCATTCGATTGAAGAATGTTCGTCGACGACAATATCAACGTTCTCGTGATCCTGCTATGAAAAACCTAGTTAAGGATTTACAAAAAGAAATTAAACATAGATTTACTCTTTTGCGAAATGAGAATGACATTATTGAGACGAATTTTGATGAAATTAAATCAGTTATCAGGAAACTTAAAAATATGAAGGCTCCTGGTAATGATGGAATCTTTAATATTCTTATTAAAAATCTTCCCGATGTTGCCTTGAGACTCCTGGTTAAAATTTCCAACAAGTATTTTTCATTAGTTTACTTCCCAAAAAGATGGAAAAATCGCTAAAGTAACTCTTATACTCAAACCTGATAAAAACCCAGCAGAAACATCAAGTTATCGACCAATTAGCTTACTTTCTTCTATCAGTAAACTTTTTGAAAATATTATCTTGTTGAGAATGATGTCTCATATAAATGAGAATTCAATTTTTTTACCAGAGCAGTTTGGATTTCGTCATGAACATTCAACTACTCATCAACTTGTCAGAGTAATGAACATGATAAAAGCAAATAAATCTTCTGGGTTATCCACTGGATTGCTCTTCTAGACATAGAAAAAGCATTCGACAGTGTTTGGCACAGAGAATAGCAAATCTGTCTAATTTCCAGTTTCCTATTTATTTGATCAAAATGATTCAAAATTATTATTTTGAACGTACTCTTCAGATCAGAATGCTAAATCTGAATTGTTACCCGTACGAGCCGGTGTTCCGCAGGGTTCGAGCGTAGCTCCAATCTTGTATAATATTTTCACGTCTGATCTTCCAAATCTACCTGTTGGTTGTCAGAAATCGTTATTCTGTGACGACACAAATTTGTTAGCCACAGGTAGAAATCTAAGAGTAATCTGCAGAGGTTTTATATTTTCAGTGATTATCTGTCAAAATGAAAAATTGAACCAAATGCAGTAACGCAATTAACTATCTTTTCTCACAAACCAAGAGCTTCTTTTCTCAAACCAAACAATAATCACATTCTCAAATTTAATGGCTTGGAATTGACATGTTCTGATCAAGCTAAATACTTAGGTTTAACGTATGACAAAAAACTCATTTGGTGAAAACCAAGTGGAGTGACTGTTACCCTTATTATGGGTATCACTTCACGGTGGAAATCAAGTGAAGTGGATGTAGGTCCTTATTACGAAAGTCACTTCTGAGACAAAAGTAATTACTTGAATGAACTTGATGTCATTATGAACATCACGCCACCAACATTTTGTTGAAAAAAATATTTTTTTTCCACCACAGTGATCACTTCACTATGCGTGATACCGGTAATAGGTAAAATCAAGTGAAGTGACATGTAAGTGAAGTGAATGTGAAAGTGGAAGTGAGAACGGTAATAAGGGCCAGTAACAATTCGATGGACCTTCTCTTTTCATCCCAGTCGTCGCCTCCGGGGTCTTGTGTTCGGGCTAGCATACAATGGCGATTCATACGTGCAAAATCGTGCGCAACGGTGATTTTTAACGAGTTTTTACTTGCATACACACTTAAATTGGATTACTGATCTCAGCTGTTCAAACCTGGGTCGCTGATTTTTTCAGTAAAAGTAACGTTTCATCACAGCGGTACCTTATAAGGTACTGCTGTCAACAAATGTTTATTTGTGTTGATATACCAGTAGAATGAGAATGTTCGGTAGTTCGGCTGAAAAAAATACCAAATGAATTTTAGTGTGTACTGAATACAGGTTTTTAAAAAAAATATTGTATGAGCTTGGATATCTGTTTTCTGTGGTGCAATGTGATGTCGTTTTCTCTGGAGAGTCCTGGAACATGTTTGAATGCTCAAGACTAGTTTCTAATTCTCGGTTTATAATGAGAAAAATTCTATCACTTTCGCAGTTCGATGAATCCATAGCGCGATCACGAATCGCTACGTTACGCAGCAAAACTCGAACACGAATTTGGTTTAAAGTTGTAAGAACAATACCAAATACTGTAGATATAATTGCGTACGGTTACTGATATTAGGGGTATAAATAGGTATGTACCGTGTTTTCGAAGTTTGAAACTTCATGGACAAAAAAAAATGGTTTCAAATTCAGCATTCAAAGTATTGTCCATTGCTACTTTCTCCCATCCTTTTGGCAATTTACGGATACCCTTTTCAAAAATTCTATCGGTTTGGCCTTAATCAACGAATGGATCCATTTTTTGACTTTACCATAATTGGAGAAGTGCTATTCAATCAGGCCAAGCTGCATTCAACCGGAACAAATAGCAATAGGTAGGAGCAATGTCTGGGCTATACAGTGGGTGGGTTAAGATTTCCCTTATTTCGAACGTCTTACAAATTCGAAGTTTAAATAAGTTTTTGATTATTTTGATTTCGACTCAGCCTAAAAATCTGTTTTCTGTTTGCGTCTTTCGAATATCTGTCATCATCCAAACCAATATCGACAGAACAGAATTATTTATGGCAACCGATTTTTCATTCCGAAAACCATTGTATCATGCAGGTAAAGCCAGGCAGCATATACATCCTCGAAGAAACTTCCAGTGAAACCAAAGTAGCTACAACACAAATATATCAACAAGTATGAGATGTGTGAAGGTATGTTGTTTACTGTACTCGTGTATAAAAATTTCTCGTCAAATGAACCAAACATTTGCTCTGAAAAAGTATTCATGAAAAACGAGAAAAATCTATTTCTTGCTGTCCCGATTATGTACAACGAAATCGTCTGTCTCCCAGAGTGGTTGTAAGTACGTGCGACATGAACCTTTTAGATTATTTTTGTTCAAGTTATGAATCTCTCTCATCGAGAGTCTCTGTTCCTTGTATCGACCTACATCTTTGCGAACGGATCCACAGTTGAGTTTCGATAGCATCTCACATAGCCCTGCCTTTCGGATCTGGAAAAGTGTTCGATGACATGTTTAACATATTGGTGTACTCTGTGCGATTGGTTTGTATGTGGAAATTGTGTTGATAGTGATGATCGTAATCAAAAGTTTTAAAGTTAATAAGAAACATGCTAAATCTAAAACAACAAAAAAACAATGACAAACATGAAACATAGAGAAAAGTCGGCCAACAAACAAGTCAAAACATTCGGAAGGGTAAAATGTGCTGCCCGAAAGGTAGAATCACGTTTTTTTTTCGAAATCATGATGACACGTTCGCTAACATAATTCCACCCTGGATTTTCCAAAACTATAACTAAACCCGTCGTGACCATTAAAATCAGTTAGAATAACCGGAAAAGTAGTAATAGGAAAAAAAAAACAATTTGGATTTCTAAGCACAACCAAAATTGAAGGAAATAAAAAGTGATTGAGTAAATTGCTTTTTGAAATACCTTGTAATTAGTTTTACCAGCCAACTCTTTCTTCTCAGTTTTTCTTGATTTCTAGCGTTCGAAGGTGGTAACGAAACACATGACGGAATAAAATGACACAATGCACACAACAAAAAATGACGAGCATTACACAGTACCCGTCATATTAGAGAGATAAAACAAAGAAAAACGAGAAGGTCAAGAAGAGAGTATGTATGAGACAAAGGTACAATATCGTTTGACTAAAGAGATAAATAATTGAATATCAAAAATCATTGCTCGGACGATGAGTAATGTAGTTATAATAGTAGACATATATGACGGAATATGCTTATATGTTGTGCTTCAGCTACTGTTTTTATCTACTTTTTCAAGAACCCTAGCTTTTCATCAGGGTCCAGTAGAGCTGAGTTTCCATACTTATGTATCCAACAGAAGATCTGATCATTTTATATCTATTTCAATGAATGAGAATTGATCGCCTTAGAGCAATTTCAGAAATCAGTAGAAGATCATCAGACTTCACATACTCCGATTAAAATGAAACTGTGAACATTTATTTTTACGAATGGAGACATTAATTCAACCTAAGAATGACTTTTAGAAAGGGCGAAAGAATTTTTATATACAATTTTTTCATAACATTGTAGCTCGAAAACTGTTAATTGTAAGAAAATTTTGTCCAAGAAAAATTTATAGGTACTCTAAAAAATATACACTGGAAAAAAAGTTGAACACTTCTTCAGAAATCAAAAAATTAATCGAAATAATCAATTAAAAAAAAACGTCTTCAACTTTTTTTAAATTAGTGAATTTATTGCTTTTGACTGGTGAACTCCTAAAGATTTTTTGGCTATTTTGCATCAAGTATTGCAATTCTTGAAAATAACTAAAAAAAAATCAGTCGTAACTACTAAAATTTTCAAAGGACACCAATCTCATTAGCGTCAATATATCGGTTTCAGTAACAGGTTCAAAATAAAATTTGAAGAGGCGTTTTTCGCCTTTTTCTATAGTTAGAACATAGAAAATTCAGAATAGAATTGCTGGTGAAACCGACTTTCGATCGGAGCTCCGGAGACCCCTAGTGTTATATACCATTCGACTCAGTTTAACGAAATCGGAAAATGTCCGTGTGTGTGAACCATTTCGCTCACTTTTCTCGAAAATGGCTTAACCGATTTCAACAAACTTATGCTCGCTTGGAAGCTACTATTGGATTGTGGATCAAGTTCGAAAATCAGTGAAAGTGACATAACCGACAAACCGCACTTTTTTCTCCGCTCAATTTTCTCGGAAATTGCTGAATTGATGTCTACAAACCTGAACTCGTTTAAAAGTTACTATTGGGTTGTGAATCAAGTTGGAAGATCAGTTGGCTGTCACTTCCGGTTTCGGAAATATAATGGTATAAGTGACGTAACCGACATAACGTGTATTTTTTCTATCCATATATTTTTCAGAAAGTAACCTCATCGACTGTGCATTGAGTCAAGCTTTTCCAAACTAACCGAAACAATATGACTGATTTGTGTTAAAATCAGTCCAAATTCAAGTCAGAAATGATCCCAACGGAAGAAATATGTTTTAATGAGACTGTTTGAATTACCAGCGAGTCATTATCACCCCACTAGGCTGGATAAAAAGAGGTTTTTTAAATTTTACTTTTAAGATTATTTTTTAAATTCTTTGTTCGACTTTTTACTCAATTTATATGTGTTTAGAGTGCTCCAACGATTTCTTAGAACTTCTACTTCAACGCCGTTTTTCTACCAATAACATTTTCCGAGTTACAACGATTTGAACTGAATTTCATGTAAAAGTACATATTTGCTTCTTAAAAATCAGTTTTGAGTCAAATCGGTCTCTCCAACCGTACAAAATGTTTTTTTCTTATACTGAAAATGTGTGTAAAATTTCATCCAAATCGAAACAAGTCGATCCTGATTTTGCCACCTTTTCTGCTGTGAATTTCTAGCATTGTTCCTTAGCAAGGTCTTATCTACTTATTTATAAAAAATAAGATGAATACTTGAATAATTGTAACACTCTTACTGACATATTTTTGTTTAAGATGAAACTCTTACACTTACTTTACGTCTGCTCAGTGCTTTATGTTGAACCGCGAGGTGGCATTCGCAGTTCTACATAAACCGCTAATGCACTGATTAGTCGAAGACGAAACGCAAAACATGATTCAGTTCAGTTTTTTTTCACTTCTGCTTGATACACAAGTATGCAGCTGAAACACCTGAATTGTGAAGCACCCACAATCGCAATTCTAATTTTGTAGCGATATACAGCAAACCACGGGAAGCGAATTTATGGACAAATTTGAAATAAATAATCTACTTGCAATCGTGGGTTCACTTCGTTTCATCAACTTCACTTTGAAATTCAAGTCATACAGGAAAACAAATTTACTTACTCTATAGCTGAGCATCAAACCCGTTTTATTGAGCATCCAAAATGGGCAGTAAACAATCAACGTCAAACCGTCGTTTCGGTTTTCATATCTGGTTTTTGTGGAATGATAAAAAGGAATTAGCAATTTAGTTGAACAATTACCAGCATCCTTACTTAACGCCCAGCTGCAGGGACATCACTTCAACGGAATCGTAGGCGTTGAACGTCCAAACCCCGAACTCCGGGGGCTGAGCAGGGATTTCCGTTGTGCAAGACCAGTCTTTTTCCAAGTAACTAACCAGCTAAAAGTATGAAATCAACCGTTTAAACGTCCCATCACTTCACTAGTCAAAATAATAATACCCTTGCTACCAGATAGGAAACCTCCGTGGTTGACCGAGCGGCAGTCTTTACCGTAGGTAGATGTAAAAGTTCTCCGGGACGAAGCAGCTTTTCACCATAGTCCAGATAGTCTTCGCCAACGATCGTAGAGGTGGTGGAAATACTTTCGGAACTGGTAATGAACTCGTTTTGCAAATCTCGTCGCACTGAACAGCCGGCTACCGATACGGTCAGACCGATGGGCAGAGCGTTTCGCAGCATGAGCGGGGGTCGGAGGTGAATTTCGTAGCAAGCGCTTAGCATCGTGTGCTTTGAAGTCACTTCATGGAACACACCGTGGCGTTCCCGAACGGCCTGAGCAAGAAAAAAAAAATATTAAAAAAAGATCCTAGCTTCATACATAAACATCCTTACGTTGATGTAAAATGGTTCAAAGGTCTTGATGGGGTCGCACTGCAGTGACTTAATCAGTTCCGAATTGTTGGGCTGTTCCTTCCAACTGATTCCCTGAGCAGAAGAGTGATAACCCTTCATTGAAAAGTACAACTCCTTTGAATCACTATACAAAAAATATAACGGAACGTTGAGAAATCCAGCCGGACGAATTTCTCCCACCAGGTACTTCTCATGATCAATGAACTGATAAACGTAAACGGGGGCAGTGAAATGGTTGAAAACTTGAACGATTCCTCGTAGTATCACCAGCGTCGAACCATGTTCAATTTTCACCTCTGAAATGATGGCCCACGGCTCCTGGTCGGTCTTCCGATACAGAGGGAAGTAACGTTTATCCGATTTGTACACCGGAAGCGTCAACTCTTTCTCCGTATCACCGACGATTACTCTGAGAAACTTTTTCTTGGCACTATTTTCGTTACCCTGCATCACAGTCAGCATGGAAAGATCGGTGTCTTTTTCGCGCGGTTCCAGATTCAACTTGCCATTCGGCATAACGATGCAACTGAAAATTTCCTGGGCGCTAGTTTGCTCGATTGCGATCAGTTCATCTTCGCGGCCCTCTTGTAGGTGAGAAGGATGAAGCACAAAATCGCTTCCTATAAAGTTTACTTTAATATCCTGGCCTGTGTCATTTTGTACTGTGTACGGAGCTTGAATTTCCGTATTTACAATACCCTCGCGCTTGATTGCTTCTGAGAAAGCTTTCCCCAAATTTTGAATTACATCCAGACAGGTTTTGGAGACAGTCATCTCCAAGCTATCTTTAGAACCAACCAGAATCTTCGTGGTTGGATCTCGCGACCGATCCTCGTGACGGTCAACTTCCAGTTCAAATGTAAGCTCCCACGGAACTGCTTCGATCGCTCCGTTCGACTGTTCCACTTCATTTGGCTCGATCACGTATTCCCACAGTGCTAATGCCTGATTGTAGTACGACATACTCAAACGCAGCGAGCTACTAATCTTCATATCCGAGCTCCAGTTGGATATTTCCGCTTGCATGCTAGTCTCAATGAACAACATCGGAATGGTGTTGATTCCCAGACCAGTTTCAATGACCAGTGAAATTGACGGAACTTCTACCATACACTTTTCTTCTTTAACATCGATCATTCGTAAAGATTCCAAACTCAACGCGTCCTCCGCCATTTCAGGTCTGATGAACCAAAAGTCATCCAGATTGTACGTTTTGATGTCCCATAAATCGTTGTAATCCACTGATCGCTGAGTCTCGTCCAACTTAATCTGTTCATTCGTAGTCAACGTCACCAGCGCATTATTCATCAGCTCGATGACCGCGGGAGACACACTGATTTTAATGTTTGTCGAGTTCAAGCTGAGATGTAAACCTTTGCCTTCCGGTGTAGATCCGTTCAAGCTGACCGAGCAAGGATGGATTACGAAATGTTTGGTGTCATTGCGTCTCTCCGGATTGAATTCGGCGTAGTACAGACAGAGATCCTTCAGCTCACCTTTGATTATTTGTCGTTCTCCCACCAAACGTACGTTCAAGGATATTTCGTTGTTCAGAATCAAGGCATAGCAGTTGATATCGTCCATCTTCTCCACCAGAATGATATCCGGTTGCTCGATTTTAATCATTACCGTCATCTGACCGGATTCGGATTTTTCAACCGGTGCTGGAATTGTGCAAATTGTTTCATTTATAGTTAACTGTGTTACGTTTTGTTGAATACCCACCAGTAGAGGTGCTGGATTTCCTTTCTCGCCGAGCTTGTTCCTCGGCCGCCTGTATCGCCTTCTGTTCCATCAGCTCTTCCGGTTGAAGGAACTGCTGTATCTTCAGTAGAAAATCTACCGACAGTATGAGATTGAAGCTTGATACCTTCACATCGGCAAACATGTCATTCTCTTTCATGTTGAAAGTAATATCGATCATCGAATGAAGCGGAGCCAGTAGGGCGGCCGTTTCGTCGTCGTCACTTCGACTAGCAATACTGATTCTCACATCGCTCGAACGACGCTCCATCAGACGCGTCAACATATTCTGTCGATTGGGCCGGATATCATCCAGTCGGATATCGCACAAAATGACGGCCGTGTTGAGGGAACCATCGGTTAATTTTTTACCCTGTAGCGAGAGATAGAATATCTCAAAGGCGGCTAGTCCTTCATCGGGAGCTGTCAAATGGAAAACTTATTCTATGAACTGAAAATATATCGTAAATTTCACTGATTACATACCTGTAAACAGTTTAATGTTGATGCTGTCAATTTGGAAGCTAAACTTCAGGAAAGTATCGATCTTCTGTTTCGTAGATTGTTTCTCTTTGGTGGAAGTTTCCTGTTGGGTCTTCAAAGCGACCACGTCCACGCCAAACGGTTTCGCAGTGGCTTTTTTCGCTACTGTAGACCAATTAGTTTTACCTACGTGGAATCATGGAAAGGATTATCATCTTGTTATGACAAGTATTTATTATGTGCAATAGTTCGAGATTTACACGATGCCTTGAAAAAATCCAATCTGCACAGAGAAAGGATCTATTCGCAAGCAATTTTGGCGATTACTAGCTCCGATTGGTTCTGGAATATAGTGCATATACAAATTAAAACAGCCAAGAACAGTTGAGCTTACCATCGATAGCATAATTGTCAGCATTTGAAGTTGTATAATTGATTACTGTTGGCAGTTGTTGTTGTTGTTTTCGATACCAAGAGGGTGAGTGGTTTGAGGTAAGCAGTATGGCACACGTAAAAAAGCAGCACAAGCAATTTGGCGGAATGTACAAAAAGTAATGGGCACACAAAGAGCAATGTGACATGCGAAAGGATAAAGAAAATGATGAGAAGAAACAATGCTGGATGAAGGTAAAACTTTTGACGCAGTATCGAGCAATGAAATGGTTGTTTTTATGAAACTCAGTAGCAATAGATATGATAAAGCACGAAGGTACTTAGAAAATTTATAGTTAATTATGAAGCGCTTTCAGATTATGCTGCTGACATTTCATTACTCGTTTGTTTCGATTATGATAAACATTATAAAATATATACCGAACAAAAATACTTACTTTGAGGGCTAGACGGTGATTTCTCAGTTTTAGCCACTGGCTTCTTGAACTCATCCTGGCCTTCGGTCATATTTTTAGATAGTATTTGCATGATTACGCTGTAATCAGTCGCAATAAAGTTGAGCTAGAAACAGAACAATACCCATTGAAGAAATGCACAAATTAAAAATAACCAAACCGGCATACCTCGACAGCTTTCAGCCGTCCCGAAATGTCCATATCCGGTTGCTCTCGGTACCAACTGGACGAAAGATTTCTTCTCATAATAAGCGTAAAACTGGTTGGACTGAGGACCGCACTTTGGTCCGGCACAATCCCGTAGATCATGTCATCTGAACCGAATCGCGAAAGATGCGAGGTATTATGGTCTTCCGAAGGACAAACGTCAACCTTCGAGAGCTTCATGTCTTTCAGTTCGATCTTCATATCGTCGATGACGGCAGGCCCATGGACGTTCTCCGTTGCAATATCCCGGAAATTGTTAGTAATGCTCAAATGACCGAAATCCATTGCGACTGCTTTCAAGCTTTTTGAATCCACGGGAATCACGATAATGGGAGCTTTCACTTTGATGTCCAGCTTCATTCGCGTCGCCTTACTGTAGGCTTCTACCACATTGTTCCTAGCTGCCTCTGCCGCAGCAGCACTTGCGTCTTTGATGCGTTGCTGGGCCGCTTGGAAGTTATCCAGAAAGGCGAGCACCGACGTAACGAACCAATTGAGAAATACAATCCTGGCACAACCCATCGTCACCTCAATGCGCATATCATCCGAGTTGTAGTCTGACGTAGCTTCCAAGTTGAATAATACAACCTGGACTTGTAACGCGTTATCGCCGATGATCGAAAGGATCTGTGAATTCAGAAATGATTAAGAACCAACGGTTGTAGTTGTACTTGGAAGTAAACGCTTACTTTTGTGTGGATCGTTACTGGATTCGTGTCGGTTAATATGATGTCCTGAAGCCGTATAACGACTTCCGTGTAGGATGATTTTATGATTGCACTACATGTCAGATTTTGAACCTGTAGAATCGTAGAAAATAAAGAAGGGTAAAATTTGACCCACAAGCCGTGCGATGAACCGACTCACCTCCAGAACGGCAATCGATCTCTTATCGTTCTGCAGCTCAACCGTCACGTCTTCCAGCTTAGCCACCACTCGAATTTTTATGCTGTCTACAATTGATGGTCGTTTACGATTAGCTGCTCATATTATAGTGTCATGTTTCGAAGGTTTTTGTGGTGTGAAATTTAGGTGGTGAGTTGTTTGATGTGTTGCGAATGTCAAACAAAATCAACAGATCAGGCAGCGCGCAGTTACGCAAATTATTTCACAGGCAGGCAACATTCAAACACCGGTTTTACGTTTCGGTTCCACATCAGAATGAACGTCAATATCGTGTGTGTCGTTAGCACCGGAATCAAGTGATGCGAAAATCAAACCAAACAAATAAAAATAAATAAACATACGAAACAACGTTAATTACTATAACTACTCTAGAATAGTAAGTTTAAAAAAGTCTAGTCAACTGGTATGAATCATGTCAGGGTTAGTACAAATCCCGGTTACATCACGTTTTATCGACGGTCATTTGGCATAGACACCCTTTAGAACTATTCAAGTCAACAATAAGGATTTTTGTGAATTATTTGGATATTTTATGCCGATTGGCTTGTTGCCAAATAAACTTTATGCTAAATGGTGTTTATGCCTAATGACCGTCGGCGAAAAGACTGCACACCCATAACCCAACACGATTACCTCACAGATACCTAAATTCAATTGGATTCGGCGAACAATTTGTGTTACATTACATGTGTGGCTCCCCCATTCAACGATTTATTTTCCGCTCAATCTTCGCGGAGATGGCTGAACCGATTTCAACAAGCTTAGGCTCATTCGAAAACTATTTTTGGCCTGTGAAACAAGCTTGAAGATCAAATGGGTGCCGCTTCTGGTTTCGGAGAAATGGTATAAGTGACATAACCGACAAAACGCAATTATTTTTTCCTCGCTTATTTTATCGGAGATGGATAAACCGATTTAAACAATCTTAGGCTCGTCTGAAAGCTACTATTAAATCATCGATCAAGGTTCACAGATCAATTGAGTGACGTAACCGACAAATCTTCTCAGAATATGACCAATGATCAAGTTCAAATGTATTACTGTTGATACTTTTGGTTTCGGGAATGTTACCGAATCGGAAGAAATTTGTGTTAAAAATTAGAACAAATTCATGTCAAAAATTAGTTCAATGAAAAATATGCTTAAAGGCCTGAGTACAGGACAGTGTGTTGTGTATGTGATTCATTCAATTCCGCTTGCGTCTGTGTGTTTAGCGACCTTATTAAGTCGATTTCTGTTACCTTTTTCCGCACGGTACTAGGAAACGAAATCGGATGAAATGACGGACGCATATTTGGTCTTATATATTATTCGTATTTAAACTAAATTATCTAGACTTCATTACAATAGATTTATGATCAAAGCAAGCTATTCCCAATCCATTGTCCGCGAAGCATCGGGGGTTGGAGTATTTCAAACGAGAAAATATAATAAATCTTACGTTCTAAACGTCTCGTTTTGACGTTTTCTCAGCCTTTAATTGGACTGTTTGAATGACAAGAGGAAGGCATTCTCACACTACCAGGTGTATTACGAAAAGGTGCTTTCTCCATTATGTTTATAATCAACGGGAAACAAACAGAAAAATGAACTATTAGTGAAAATAAACGAAAAAATTTAGTTCCGGATCATGCCAGTTAGATAGCATAGAAAGGGATCTAAAATTATGACTAAGTTTCTCTTTTTTCTTTTATGACTAAGTTTCAAAACATTTGTTAACGATTCGTTTCAGAGATTTATTAAATAAGAGTGGCTAGTTGTGAAGTGTAAAGATGATTGTTTGAGATGTGTTCCTCAATTTTGTTTAAACTGGTTTGTAAACAGTACCGCTGAACTGTCAAGGATGAATTCTTGTTCATTTGTGATGTCACGATAAAAAAATCTAATTCTGATGGCGTTTTCGTTTTTAATTTGCACTACACCGGTGCAGTGCTACACTGAGGCATGAAAAAGTGTAGCACTGGTGTAGTGCAATTGGCAAAAACGAACGGTTTCAGTGCAGCTTTCGCTACACCGGTGTAGTGCAATTTAAAAACGAAAACGACATGAGTTTTGATTGTATTAGGTTTTGCACGAACATGACATAACCTCACAAAATGAACTTTTTTTTTCGACAGTAGACGTGTATTTGTTTACAGTTTACAAGTTCAGAGGTTCATCGTTTGAATCTAAAAATTGGGAGTCATCTCACACTAACACTTCCGGTGAAACCCTCAACGAGTGAACACGTCGTATCGTGTTAGTGCGGTGAAAATTCGAGTATTTCGCGAGAAAGAAAGGATTTTCATCCGTACTTCGGTGACTCCACGTTGTCACATAGCGAGGGTTTCACTTGTAGTCCAGTGAAAAGAAAGTCCATTGGACTATAAACGAAAGCTAACTGGCAATATAGCTAAATCGCTGTGCCATCAATCGGCGTCATCTCAAGTGAGGTGACGCCACCAGAAGTGAAGAAGAAGAAGAAGATCTCACACTAAAAAGACTTTTACAAATATCGCTCCATGTTGCTGGAAACACATACAGGGCAATCTTTTTAGTTCTTTTCACTGTGGAATACGTTTTTAACAGGCACTTTTTCGTCATTTTTCAATTTTTAATTTGCAGTCGCAAAACAAAACAAACACACGGCAACTGTCAAAGATGAACTTGATTCATCGGCAGTTCATTTGTGTCGTCATCGTGCAAAACCTTATTTGTTCAAGTTCATTCTGTTTATTTTGTGAGGTTATGTCATGTTCGTGCAAAACCTAATTCACAAGTAGGGTTACCAGTGCAGATATTCTAGCAAGCTCCACAGAAAAAGTACTTTTTGGTTGATGTTCTCAACTTTATTTTCGACAACCAAGTTTGGGCAAAAAAGAGTTGTGGTTAAGAAACTGTGTCAAAAGTCCAGCTGTGGAAGTAATCTGCAGTAATATAGTTCCCTCTGCATTCTTAAATACACAGTTTTTGATTAACTTTTCGTATAGAATTCAATCACTTTTATTTCCTTTGAAAAGGTTTGTGAACTACCGTTCTTTAGCAAAGAACTTTTGTGCACTCATTCTTCCAGAAGAACTAGTTCTTTTGAACCGTTTGCGAACGTATTGCTCATCTCTAGTGCGCCCTCCGGGTAATTGGCTGGTAACATAAAAAATACTTGATAATTTCTAGTTAATTCACCAATCGATAGAAGTTGGAACAGATAGAAACGACGGGTTTGAGAAACTCATCATAGATTGATGGTCCCAACAAATCCATAGCATCACCTTGGCACCCTGTATATTGGGCTTCGACGTTGATGATGCTGCGTGATATGGATTATTCCAGGATTTTCGGCGTTCGAGATTGTCGGGGAAAGTTTCTTTCCGCCGGTGTTGAATTATCTTGATTATCCATAGATGTACTTTTTGCCTTGCACAGTATCTCACAAGCAAAATGAACAGTAAGACACAAGACCGTATAAACTTCTTTAGGTAATCTGACAATATGTACAAGTGACCATCGTGATTATCGTAGGTGACAAGTGATTTATCTGGGTTGTTTTGTGTTTACCAAAAATCACACAAGACAAATAATGAAAACAAATTTTCCATTCTGCGACATGGTATTTTGAATAATTTCCTCACTAGCAACTGTGGGCAAATCATGCACACAAGCTTCTGTAGAACCATCATTGATATACACTCGATTTTTTTGCGGATATACACGCGATTTTTTTGCGGCTTTATTACGCGGATGTCGGAAATTACATGTTTTTTTTCGCGAATTTTCCAAGTTATCCGATTTTCTTGTTTTGTCAAATTTTTTTTTCGATTTAGATTTGGCATAAAAAAATTGATTTTGGATATCTCTCAAAGTCAGATCTGGACGTTTCGTGCATTTCTAAGACATTTGGCATCAACATTTTTCGATTTTTTTTCGACACGGATTTCTTTTTTTTTTGGAGGTTACACCATATCTCAACATATCTCAGCATTTCTAATACATTTGGAATCAAAACAAAATTTTGGATTTCGGAAATCTGAAATTTTTCCCCAAAGTAGATTTTTTTCGATATTACACCAGATCTAAACGTTTCATGCATTTCTTAAATATTCGGCATCAAAAAAAAAACTTCCTTTAGTTTTTCGCAATGATCCATACATGTTACGTTATAAAAACGTTCGTAGTATTGAGAGCCAGTCTGTCTGTAGTATATTTGACAAGACAAGTGGTAGATTTGATCAAGTTCTTATTTCAAACAACTCCAATGTATTCACAAAACTACATAAAAATCAGATAA
Source organism: Malaya genurostris (assembly GCF_030247185.1). Classification (NCBI taxonomy): domain Eukaryota; kingdom Metazoa; phylum Arthropoda; class Insecta; order Diptera; family Culicidae; genus Malaya; species Malaya genurostris. The sequence goes on along the minus strand of NC_080572.1, from coordinate 247,912,835 downwards.
TTTATCTTAATTTTATTCTATTTGAAATTTACCATGATAAACTACATATTGTGACTCTTTCTTCAGAATCCCTGGTGCTAGAACAAACTATGGTTTTCATGAACCATTTTCTAGTATGTGTCGATCATTCAACGTTTGTTCAAATGTATTCGATTATCATTTGTCCCGCAACACTGTAAAAAACTTATTTTCGGGACTTTCCTTATGAATTGAGGGTTCAATTATAGATATTTAGAGAAGATAGTATGAAAAATTTGTTCACGATAACGTGTAATATGTATCATTTGGATAAATGTAATCTGTTGGTACAAAAGATAAGAAAGTTTTATGCCTGATGGAGAGTGAAAAATAGAATCTCAGCTCCAGTGGGCTTTTCCCTTGCTTCTAAATAAATAAACTGAAATAAATAAATAAACTGAAATAAAGATTGGCCATTTCCAATTCCGCGGTATTGGTAGTACCCAAAAGATTAAACAGAACAAAAAAGTCATTTCGAATGATTAAAAAAATCCGTAGGTTACCGCGATAAATTTTAGGTTTCTCGACAATGATTGCGATACATAGGTCTTTTTACAGTACAACTTGCGCCAACAATTTAGTTCTACAAAATCGTCCATTGCTTGAATCCAATTGGTTTAACGTGAGAAGAGGGGTTCCGACCAATTTGTTGGTTTATAGTCAGTGAGAAGTAGTTTGCTGTCGCAGAGATTCATATTTTGTGAGTTTCTATTATCGAAACAGCTTCACACAAATGGGAGAAAATGAGCCAGGGCAGGGATGCTCAAAATTATATAACGTTACGAACAGTAACATGCATCTACTTCCACTAATTTCTAAGGAAAATTAAAACCATCAATTCTATCACTACACAAATCAATCCAAGAAGTATTATTACCATATCTTCCCAATCCTACCTTTAGAAGTTGATGTCGCTATCACCGTATCATCATCCTCCATAATGGTCGGTAACTTCTCCTTTGCTGCCTGTAGCAATACCGACGCTGTGCTTTCAGACTCGTACGTCGTAGCAATGCGATCACGCTCCGGGTGTTGTTTCAGTTCCTGCTCTTTCTTACCACTCATCACCAATTCCATTCGCACTTGAAAATCGTTAGCCAGCTACAACAAAAAACAATGCATTGGTAAGGTATGTGGCGTTACTATTGAAATGCATACTCTTATCAGTTCATTCAACGCTTCTTCGTGCAACAACAGAACCAAAGTGGAGAAATTGATGCCAACTTCTTGCTCGACTGATTCATACTTGGTGACGAATTCAGGACTATTTTTCTTGCACTGTGATATAGAAATGTAGAATCATTTAACGGTTATCAAAAATCAACACGTAGAAACTTACATTAGTATAGCTCAGGGTAAATAAGTAATCATCGTTGTCGTCATACTTGGGAGTCTGAATAACATTGAGAATTTTTTCTTGTTCATTTTTAATACGGAATTGATCTAATGTTACTGCTCCTAGTTTCAAAGCTACTTTCAAATCATACGTTCGTTGTACCATGGTCATCTCCAGCTGTTTTACTTTGATTGCTACAATCTTGCGAGAGTTTGTGTTCAAAAAGGGCACATTAAACGCCACACTCTTCCGTTGTGTTAAAGTATGCTCAAGAGGAGACTGACTGAATTCTTCCGTTGGCGTTGCAAATACGTCCGATGAGCTACTTCCAGTACCACTAATTTTGAAAATTGTCAGTGAGCATTCTGAAAATAAGAAAATGATAACTATTCGAATGAAAAACAATTTTTTCCTTCATACCATTCAGAACAAATTTCACTTCCAAATCAATAAACTGAACTACCTCGCCATCCACCACATCCGAAGTGTTCAAATTTTCCGCCGGTCGTTGTATCTTTGTCAGTCTCTGCTGTGTGTCATCCAAATACTTCAATAGCGATAGGCTAGAACTGAAAACATTACTGTCCTTGGCTATGGGTGCCGGTTGGGGTTGGTCACTCTCGGGTAGCGGAAGGCTAGTCACAATCGATAGTGCTTCCAGTACTCGTTGTTCCGTTACACAGATGTTGACTGAAGGAAGCTCACCAAAAATTTTACACTTCGGTAAGCGCGGATCGTCATCGATTACGCAAAGATGCGCCGAAATTCGGAAGGACGTTGGTTCCAACAAATGCATCTCCGTCACCGTACTGCACTGTAGCGTCCCTTGCCAATCTTCATCGAACGTTGCCACAATTGCCTGTACATCACGAATTTCGAGCACAAACTTATCGTAGCTCTGTCGAATGATTTCATTCAGAATTTCTTCTTGTTTTGCTCCTTCCTCGTGCATTGTGTGTACGTCTTTTTGATTCAGTGGGCGAGCTTCGGTTTGGACCAACAGTTTGCCCAAACTAACAATTAAAACAGACTCGCGGCCACAGAACAAACCGCCATTGGGCACTATCAGATAACTGGGACTTATGTCGACCTTCAACTCCATTCGGGGATGATTGGCGATAGCATATTGCAATCCAGTTGCAGATCGTTCTTTAATGTTGACTAGTTTCTCGGCGGCAGCATCCGTTAGTCTACAAAATTGGATCACAGAAAATTGGGTTTAGAAAAAATCATATGAATTTCAAGTTTATGTTAAAAAATCATTAGGAATTTTGCCCTTGACGAAGCAATCCAGGGAGACTTACTGTGAAATAGTAGCCGTCGTAGGCGTCCTGAAGATTTTCGCCAATTGAATTATAGTTTCTGCATCATATATAATTTGCAGCGGTCGCGAGGTCACTTCTACCCGTAGATCAAACAGTTTATCCTCTGGATTTGTTTCTACCGATACGTCAAGCAATGTGTCGGACCTATCCAGCTGGGACTTGACTATGATTGGAAGGGACTCATTCTGTCGCAAACCGGAAATGGTGAGCTCTTGCATCGAAAGAGCAACTCTGTTGAAATTGAATGATTATGAATAAGACCTGCGAACTAAAAAAGCTCAACTACAATGCTTACTTCATTGCTGCAGCGGATGGTCTCTGTTGCACACTGCAGATGACATTGTTTAATTCAAGTAGCATAATTCTTTCCAACGGCCGAGCGAATTTCAACAATTTCTCCTGGGAGTCAACGGTTATTTCTGATTTGATTGAAACCTCTAACGACTTCAGCTCAAATTGTAAAACTTGAGCAACGTAGTACTCGGGAAGTTCGGTAGGAGAATCCTGTTCGTGGTATCCGATAGCATTGAATAGCTTTGCCTTTTCCTCCGGTGTCATCGCGGCTTCAAATTGTTTTTCTAGAATTACAAACAAGGTTATACCGACAGTTCCATACTGTACTAGTTGCACAGACTTACTAATATCAGTTGTGTTGTTAGCATCGTCCGTTTTCTTAGCACCTCCCCACCAGGAACTGAACCAGCCTCCTTTCTGTTCTTCGTCTTGCTTTTTACCCTGCTTTATGACTTCCAGCTCTATTTTCTGTCTTATCACGAGGATGTTATGCAGATCCAGTATTCTTTCAAACTCTTCACATCTAGCTGTTATCTCGGGGGTTAATTTTTTAGTAGTCAATTGTACTTTGTACGCTTCTTCGTATTGTCCCAGATTCTGCCTGTGGCGACGCATGTTATCCCAGGACCAGTTCTTACGACGCCGTCGTACTTCCGTTTCCAGGACACAAGTGAATGCAAATTTCCACCAAGACTTGCAGTTACCCTTGTAGGTAATGCCGTGAGGTCTGTATTTCCTGTATGGTACAGCTCGCATCATTCGTCCAAAAGCCTCCAACAACTGCATACTGTTTTGAAACTGTACTCTTGTTATGCCAATTCCTAGTGTTTCCATGCATAAATTCAACTTGATCTTGGGAGAACTGAACGGTGTCTCTTCCGATTCCGGGTTCGGTACCATCTCCAGCCTAGCTCCTGAACTGATTGGACCGAAAATGTAGTGATAACCTTCCGGTTTGTGAAGTTTCGAAGCTATTGTTTCCTGAAAAAGTGTCTTGTATGTGGATTGATCCTGTTCTTGAAAGAGCTGCGTGTTGCAGTTCATATACACTGACAACATTTCCAACTGAGCTACTTTATAGATTTTAGTAACTGATTGTGACACCAGCGTTTGTACCCAATGTTCGTCGGTCGTGTGCACGCTCAGATTACTCAACGTAACTCCGAAGGCGAACGGATATCCCGTGGTGGTAGTGTCCTCGTATCGGACGTGAATATCCGATATCTTGATCTGCACATTATTAACGATCTGGGCGGTAAGTTTCTCGGTAAATGATTTATCAGCCACCGGTTTATCCTTGTCTGCTTCAGTTTTCTTCGCCTGCTCGATACGTGCCAATTCGGCCTTCTTCGCCTCGAAGGAGTTCCTGTCTTCCTTCTCAGCATTGTAGCGAACATCTGTGTTGGGAACGGCCAGCAGATACAGTTTGTCAACGATGGCTTCGACGGGTGCACTGTACAGATTTTTCCACGGGATCTTCAGAACCAACTTTCCAAGATGACCATAGACTGTGCTTACCGGGAGATCGAGCTCCTTCAGGGCGCTCTGTTTGAGGGTCAGATTGTTCAGCACGACGTCACCTGCGGAATAGAAGCAGAAACAGAGAAAAAGAAAATTTTGAGAGGTCAGTAATATTAAATTTTATTTCTCGCGTGAATTCGCATTACGCTGAAGTCTTTTTTTAAAGCGGAAATCCGCATAAAAAGACGTCAGTGTATAAGATTGTGTTAATGCCTTTACACATAGAAAAGATATAGAATTGCTGAGTACCGACTTTTGATCAGATCTTCGGATACTCCAGTGCTGTATACCATTTGATTCAGTTTGACGAAATCAGAAAATGTGTGCATATGTAACACATCACTGAACAAGTTGTTTGACTAACTGAGAAAAACACATGCTCTTGTCAAAAATCAAATTTAAATCTTCAATGCAATCTCCTTCAAGAGCAATACAATCATTCCAGTGTTTATCTAACATCTCGATGCCGTGCTTGTAGAAGGATTTTTTGTGCCTCAAATTGGCTCAACATTCTGCAATTGTTTGTTCATTTCAGTTGAATTTTTTACCGGCGAGCATATTTTTAGATCAGCAAATAGCCAGTAGTCACTGGGGGCCAAATCTGGACTATACGGTAAATGAGAAAGTTATTCGAAGTGTAATTCCTTCAATTTAACCATCGTTGCCATCGAACCGGTGCATTGTCTTAGTGGAACAGTTTTTTTTCTTAGACATATTAGACGTCCTTCCTTGATTGTTGCATTTAAACGATGTAATTTTTGCTATTGATTGTTTTTTCCTTTCTCAAGATAGTCCATGCAGATTATAACATGTGCATCCCTAAATACTGAAGCCACAACTTTCCCAGCTGACTGTTGCGCGTTTGAACGCTTCTTGGACGTGGTTCACCAGCTGCAGTCTACTCAGATGATGATCGTCTTAATTCTTGAGTAAAGTGATGGATCCATGGTTTATCCGTTGTCAAATATCGACGCAAAAAAAATCTGATTTATTACTTGTGAACATGGCGAAACACTGCTCTGAACCATCCATACGTTGTTGTTTTTGATCGACTGAGAGTAAACGCGGCACCCACTTTGAAAAGAGTCATGTTCATGTAGTAAACACACTGCCTTCTGATATCATTATGGGGCTTTAGCTATCTCACGCAATTTCAATTTATGACTAGATATAACCAATTTGTGAACATTTTTTGAATTTTCTGAAGTAATCACCTCACTGGACGACCAGAACGTTCAACATCATCGATGTCTGTACGACCTCGTTTAAATTCAGCAAAACAATTGCTCTTTTCGATGCAGCAGAGTCCGGATAACACATTTGAAGCCATTGCTAAGCTTGCACAGTATTTTGGTATTACAAATGTCTTACTCTTCATTATACGGGGCCGGGTATCAATTAAAAAATTAAAAACTAGCCGCATAGCGCTTTCCTGTCATAATTTTGAACGCTTATAATTCAGCCATTGATTGATATAGTAAAATAATTTAACAACCAATCGACCGGAAACATTTAACTTAAATGCGAATTGGTCTATGTTTTCGCGAGACAATCACCGCATGCCAGAATGATGTCATCCCATCGATACCTTTACGGCCGACAGTTTCAAACGTTGCTTTACATCTCGTATTCCATTTAGTAGCAGTTTTGCTTTAGTCGGTGTAGGGAGATTTTGCGTCATGCATAAAACAAATACCGCACCGTTCTGCACAGTATGAGCTAGCGATGGGCAATCCATTCGCGATCGGTTCAAAAGAACTAGCTCTTCTGGAGGAATGAGTGAACAACAGTTCTTTATTGAAGAACGATAGTTCTCTAATCTTTTCAAAAGAAATCTAATTCTATAAGAAAGTGTATTAGAAACTGTATTTTGTGAAATGGTCGTAGTTTTTAAGAATGCAGTAGAAATTGTATATATGAGCGCCCTCTGAAAAAGTGCACAATAGTGAACGACCGCTACTTTAAAAACATGCAAAAAGTTACACCATTTCCATTTGAACAGTTTGTTACTAACGGAATGTAGTTATGTGCTACGGTTTTTGTAGAAACTTTCAGAATTCCTGAAGAACGAATGAACGGTTCAGGAGAACTATCACGTTTAAAACGGTTCTTTGAAATGAACTATTTTTCCCATCTCTAGTATGAACTTTCGCACAAAACCGGACTCTATACATATATGCTCTGTCACATTTTGCAGCTCAGTCCGTAGATGCCTTCATGCGGAGCGGAACTATCATCTCTAGATTTTCTCAGAAGAAATTACCAAAAACACAGGAATATTTCGTAATAATTTAAAGAGTAAGTTAACTAAAAGAATCTGTTATGCGCCCCCCGTTGGACCTAATTTAATGCTAATCGAGATTTAACAATTAGTAGGTTCTTAAACATTTAAATTAAACGAGCATAGGAAAAGTGTTTACTGCTTATAAAGAGTTAATTTACTTTTATTAATAGAATTGAATTAACTGATGTTTGAACGGGTCAATCAGAGCACATCAACTGGATGTCCATGATTATTGTTTGAAGTCTTCTTCACATCCAATCAACTTCGGTTTGTCGAAATTCATTAAACATTACACTACCATAAACATAGATTTTAAGAGTAGGTTCCGAAAATTGACTTTATGATAATTCAAAACCTAAGATGGCGTTTTTTGATGCGGTTTGTCGATACTGTTTCAAATCTCTACATATGTGTCTTTCGGAGCGGGTTCGACAAAAAGACTTCAAACATTGATGTTTCAAGCCACTTTTAGATCCAAATTGGCGACTTTCACTTTATCTAGGTTATTGTAAATTTTGTACGATAAATATTAGTATTTTTGGAACGGGTACAACGAATAAATGTCGAAAAATAATGTTTTAGCTGTTTTCAAATCCAAGATGGTGGCTTGCTGTATAGTCAAGTAGAACTTGAAAACGATTCCAGATTCCAGGATGACGATTTCTGGTTTGTCGATATTAAAAAAGGCGCGAATATCAACACAAAAGTGTCTGTTCTCATATTATGTTTATTTTCACTTTCATTTATTGTATATAATGTAATTGATGTCGTATCTCGAGGAGCTCTTATTCGGAACTGTGATTAACAAACATAACATTGTTATTTTAAGTCAATAACCAGACTGCCAGATTTTATTTAGCTCATAAGTTTCTACTTATTTCTACCTGGGCTGTCCTTTGCTATATCAAGAATACGTCTCCACATAACTCGGTCCATGGCTGCTCGTCGCCAGCCACTCAAGGCACGGATGCTTCGAATATCACAATCCACTTGATCGATCCACCTTGCTCGCTGCGCTCCTCTTCTTCTTGTACCAGTCGGATTAGATTCAAGAACCATTTCCACTGAACTGTCGTCCGACATCCTTATGACATGCTCAGCCCATCGTAGACGTCCGATTTTAGCTGTCCGTACGATAGGTGGTTCTCCTAGCAGCTGTTGCAATTCGTGATTCATACGCCGTCTCCACGTTCCGCCTTCTCAGCACCTTTCTTTCAAAAACACTGAGGGCGCGATGGTCCTCTGCCAACATAGCCCAGGTCTCGTGGCCATAGAGAACAACCTAATGAGCGTTTTGTAGATGGTCAATTTCGTGCGGTGGCGTACTTTTCTCGATCGAAGGGTTTTCTGAGTCCACAGTACGTACGATTCCCTGCCAAAATACGTCTCTGTATTTCTCTGCTGGTGTCATTGTCGGCGGTCACCAGTGAGCCCAAATACACGAACTCGTCAACCACCTCGATATCGTCACCGTCTATCAATATTCGTCGTGGGAGGCGTAGTGTTTCTTCTCTAGAACCTTTTCCTCTCATATATTTTGTTTTTGACGCATTTATGGCCAGTCCGATACGCCTAACTTCAGCTTTCAGTCCGATGTAGATTTTCGTCATCTTCTCAAGGTTACGTGTCACAATATCAATATCGTCAGCGAAGCTAAAAAGTTGTACGGACTTTCGGAAGATCGTGCCACTCGTGTCGATCCTCGCTCTTCGAATCACACCTTGCAAGGCAATGTTGAACAAAATACAAGAAAGTCCATCACCTTGCCCTCTCCGAGATTCGAATGGACTCGAGAGCGTCCCAGATACTCGGACGTAGCACATCACTCTATCCATCGTTGCTTTGTCCAATCGCGTCAGTTAATCCGGGAAACCGTATTCGTGCATGATCTGCCATAGCTGTTCTCGATCGATTGTATCGTATGCCGCTTTGAAGTCAATGAATAGGTAATGCGTGGGTACGTTGTATGCACGACACTTCTGGAGTACTTGTCTTATCGCGAATATGTGATTCGTAGTGGCGCGGGCTCCAGTAAATCCCGCTTGGTACGGCCCTACGAATTCCTTAGCTATTGGTGATAGACGACGGCAAAGGATTTGGGAGAGTACCTTGTAGGCGGCGTTCAGCAATGTGATTGCGCGGTAATTGCAACAGTCTAGCTTATCGCCCTTTTTGTAGACGGGACATACCACTCAATCCATCCATTCTAGCGGTAGAATCTCCTCCTCCCAAATCCTAGAAATCATCCAGTGCAGCGCTCTAGCCAGTGCCTCTCCTCAATGTTTGAGCAGCTCGCCTGGCAACTGGTCATTGCCCGCGGCTTTGTTGTTCCTCAGCTTGCCGATCTCCTCACTTATCTCCGTCAGATCAGGTGCTGGGAATCTGTCGTCGGCTGAGCGTGCACCCAAATTGATTCCTGTACCGTTCTCTATATCTTGTGCTTCTTCATTCAGATGCTCGTCATAGTATTGTTTCCACCTGTCGATCACCTCACGTTCGTTCGTGAGAAGGTTACCACTGGTATCTCTGCACATTTCGGCCTATGGCATGTAGCCTCTACGTGAGCGGTTCACCTTCTCATAGAATTTTCGTGTGTCATTTGCGCGGTACAGCTGTCTCTGCGATCTTGGTCTTCCTGGTGGCGCTTTTTCTCTTTGCTAAATTTCAAATTTAAATCTATTGATGAGACAGTTGCATTTCTAATGTCATCATAATCGATCGTGTCTCGTACACAACCCTGTAATTTTTGTTTTCATTAAGAAGCAATGATAAATTGTTCGTGTGTTAGTTTGTTTTGAAAATGACAAAAGTAGCTTCACTTAAATGGCTGTCACTTTTTTTCTGACTAATCGAAATGTCATGAAATTTCACACATAGTCTTTTGAAAGTTAGTATTTCCTAAACGTCATATGGATTTCACAATAATAGTGCCATCTGTGTGTCGGTCACACGACTTATTGTACCTTTTACGATTTACCTATCTGCTCAATTTTCTCGGAGTTACTGAACCGATTTCAACAACATTTGGCTCGTTTGAAAGCAACTATTCGATCATTGTTCAAGTTCGAAGATCAAATGGCGAACAATGCTGGTCTTCGAGATATATTTGATCTGCTAAAATGCGGTCTAACGCACCTCTAAGATACATTAGGATGACGGTTAAAAAATTTAACGAAACAGGGTTTGAATTCGGTTCGGCGCTTACGAGAAGGAAAATGTACAATGTATAACCATTAATGAAATTTTGGCGAGAAAGATCAAGTGGTTAAACGCTGAAAATCGTTATTTTTGATCCAACACCTTACTAAATGAATTTTTATAATCAAAGGAAAAAAAGAATGACTTCATCACATCGCTAGCCTCAATCAGAAATCGAATAAACATCAACATTATCGCGACAGTGATATATGTATCAGAATGGTAATAGATATATTAAGATAAATGCCCTGGCATTTGTTGAATTTCACAGGAAGCGACAAAATTAACGTCATTCAATCAGCTGAAGAATTCAATAATCCATAAAGTATACCGGGGAAAGATAACAAAGAACACAATGTGATGTAAAATTATAGACATTTGAATCATGTAGCAATAACATTTTTCGTCGTTACCAGATCTAAAATACCACCAATGAAACGAAGTACCCTGTCGGCAAATAAAGGAGTATTCAATACACAAGTTGCTTCTAAAATATCGGTGCTGAGCTCAATTTTGTATTTGCTTAGTCGTTGATGTGAATCACTGTTTGTTTGAAATGCCGTTTCAAGTAAATTCTCATCAACCAACGACCAAACAAACATTACTCCATGAAATTTCATCGTATAGTGTAATGAGTAAGTAAATTGCTCTCCGGTACTGCAGCTCCATTCTGTACAAAATACCGCATGTGCGGTTAACGATCGTCGCATGTTCTGAGATTTTCTATCTTCAAAGAACAATTGCGAGTACCAATCTGCCATATTTTTTATTCATAATTGAAACCATTAACACTTTGCAAGTTATTGCAAATTCACGACGACACACGAAGTTAAAACCAAGGTAGTAGCAGACACTTGATACGTGCTTCTCGAAGCCGCAAAAGAACCCCATTCGCATAGCTGTCATCAGATAGAGTACCTACATCGTAACCAACAACGGATTAAGTTAGCGTACCAACGTGAAAAAAGTGTCCCACTTTATTCGATAATGCATAATCGAAGTTCTTTGAAAACAGTAAATGCATGAAATCAGCTGATAAGAACTACAACTCTTATCACGTAAAATAGTAGAAAAGCAACGGCGACAGAGAAGAAATTTAAATGTTTTAGTCGGGTGCTTGGAATCAAAATAACAAATCAAAATAACAGTAGATGAACATACAATATCGTATTATCATAACACATTAATAATTTTCTGAAGCTTACGACCGTAACCATATTTTATGTTCCATTGTTTCCTCCAATTAGTCATAGTCATGATACCGTCAAATTAGGTCAACAAGCACCATGACCAGAGCATGTGTAATTCCAGAGGAACAATTTATGTTTATGTTACTGTTCTGAATCGTGTACTTCTCCTTGACTTCAAATCACCCTGCTTCATTCTACTTGAGGCAGTCAAAGGTCTTATCAACGATAAACATGTTCTGAATTCACATCCTCCTCGATTGATTTTTATGGGTTGCATAGCTAGTATCTAGTGTTGAGAATACTCACCACCCCATATGCCAATTTTTAGTTGCTTCTTATCCAAATTTTCCACATATTCACCGACGAATCGATTAAGGACGTCTGCGACAATGCTTTCGAAAACCATCGTGGAGTTTTCGATCTGCTACGCGTCTGTTTGGTAGAAACCAAATTTGCATGCGTGTTTCACTGCTAGTGTTTTTTTTTATTTTCTATTTTTAGCACTCGGCCAATGAAACCGAAGAACAACATCCACTACTTGCTTCCACCGAATCTTCCTTTGCTATCATAAAGTGATTTTTATGATCTTTAAACAAAACAATAATCATTGACCACATATGCGACTCAAATGTGTAAGATAGTCACTATTTTTCAATCATCCATTACACTAGTATCAAACAATTACTACATTGATCCGTCACCTCCATCATTAATCAACAATCAAACGCAATTGCAGGTGACATCACTTTTGTGCACTTTTTATTTTAACAGTTACTCCTCGTCTATCGTTTAACTCGTAACATTTCTGCTTCTACTAGTTTACGCAGCAGTACACGAAACGGTAGATCAACAAAACGACAATGTCGAGGTCTTCTATCAATAGTAAATCACATTTTTTTTACAAATGCCATCACATTTTCACCTTTACTACAAGTGAATATCTGTGAATGCGCAGAAAAATATTTATCATCTGACACTAGTTCAGCTGCAAAACAACAGGCACACTCCGATTCCTCTTCCTTACTGACGGAACTGTCAAAAAAGTCTTTCTTTGCTTATGTACTGGCATCGAAATCCAACTAACACATCCACCACAGCGGCACCAGTGCTATAGACCGTTTTGCTTTCGAGTGTAGTGGTCTGGGCAGTCATCACGAATCGAACCCGAAGTTTTGTTGATAAGCCATGCCAGCCAATCAAAGCGGTTTTCTTGTAAACAAACCGGTATGCACGCGTGGAGGATTCTATCGAAAAATACTACACTTACCGTTGTGTGCACGTGGTGCGTAACGGCGTCTATGTATGGACGCAAGATCACAACCACCTGCACGTGGTTTTGCATAGATGGTACAGCGACAGAATGTTCGTTAGCATAATACAAGATGTGGATATCATTATAAGATCATACTTTCCTATATCCTCGGTTCGACAGATACTGTACGTTGTTTGCAGTCATTATAATAATGTTTTCAGTCGATATTAGGTTTTTTATCGTGACGACACAAATGAACAAGTATTCATCCTTGACAGTTCAGCGGTACTGTTTACAAATAAGCTTAAACAAACATCGAAGAGCACATCTAAAACAATCATCTTTACACTTTGTAACTAGTCACTTTTATTTAATAAATATCTAAAACGAACCGCATTCAATCGTGAACAAATGTTTTAAAACTTTATTTAGGCGATACGGACCGTAAATGGTCTGATCCAATTTGTCAATAAACAAACAAAAGAAATTTCTGTTTACAAACGGTACTGCTGAACTGTCAAAATGTGTTCATGCGATTGAGGTTAGCAGTGACGGTAAAAAACCTAATATCAGATGTTTTTCAAGGAAAGGGTGAATCTAACATTGACAGCAAATGGAGAAAAACATCGATGATTATTTCGACTTTGGTTTGATTTCCTATTCAAGAATTATCGTATATTCTCAGATAAATTATTAATAAATCGATGAGCTGTTAGTTTATCTTTAATAGATATGCAATTTTTTCCACTTTTCCTCTATATCAACTGAATAAATCAACATAAAAATAGTTTCGCCCTCGTGCATTTTTTCGTGAAACTGGTCCCGAATAAAAAATATTGTAGAAAAACAATACGATTTGCTGTTACAAAACCTGTCACAATTTTGCTTTGAGCATTGAAAAATATTTAAATGTATTCAATTAATTGTGAATATACTTTTTACAATAGAATGTATAGGTTGTTGAGTATCGTGACAATTCAAATCATAAAATTTTCTCATACATGGTTTCTTGGAAAACCATCAAATGTGCAGTTTGCATATTGTTTGAAACACCACGTGTACAATAAGTTCAATTGTAGAATCGTACAAACAATATATTGAATCGTTGGAAATGAAAAAAATCTTGTCAAGATACAATAAAATGTATTGTAACCCATATATCTAATTGTAAATCTATTGTTTATGCTGTAAAATCAATGGTTTATTTTTCTACGGGGTTGGTTTCCGCAACTAAGATAAATTTTGTCGTCTCCGTTACTATTTCAAGTAGAAAAAAGTTCGAAAACCACCTGAATCAACGAAAAAAAATGGTTTCGCCCTTCCTTTCTAGCAATTGAAGAATCGCCCTGTTTGTTGGCTTGAAACATGGGTGGCGGAACTTATGTAAACAAATGGAATGACAGTTTCGCCCTTTATAGTTCTTTGTGTTACTAAGATTTTTGTAGAAACATAATTTTTAGGCATAATTGTAGAATTTTGAAGCATTTATTCGTAGGAGAGAGAAACTCGATTTCGAAATTTTTGGAAGGTTCGCCCTTTTTTGAAAAAAAAATGCTGATTTAAAGATGTGTTTTATGTATTTTTATTTATTGTAATAATTATGGAACAGAATATTCGAAGAGAACAGAATGCGGTGGAGCTGTCACACTCCAAAATAGGCTTAGTGCGTCGAATGACCCACACGTGATAAAAGTCGTCCACAGACGGCAACAACATAAATGAGAACAAAAAACAAAATCAAGGTGTAGACTTCGGAGAGAGCAGCATTCGACGTTCAATCAGTGAAATTGAAACTTTACGGAAGGAAAAAACGCGTTTCGATATTAACAGCCCAAATAACAGAAAGTTCCACAATTGAAAGCTTGAAAGTATACGCAGAATTTTCGACCACTTTAAAGTACAGAACAAGTTCCAAGTGAACTTCCTTGCTGCTTAAGAAAACATGTGTTTTTTGACAGTTGCAAAATGCAGAACAAGTTCTGTGCGAACTAAACACGTGTTTTTGACAACTTGAAAGTATCGCGCGAGCCATCTAATTCATTCATGAGATTAAGTAGAGCCGGTGGAAGAGGTGCCCAAGCAACCAGAAGTTCCACAATTACTTAAAAAACTCACTTTCTTGCTGCTTAAAAGTACACGCGGAACTTTTGAGAGTACAGATCATGTTCCGCGTGAACTTTCTTGCTGCATAGAAGCTGAGTAATGTATTCAAGAAGCAGCTTAGAAGTTCGTTCGGTTGCGTCGCGCGAACTTTCAAGTGTGGATAATTGCTTTAAAAATGGCCTGCTTAGAATGCTATTGATGAACTTTGAGAGCTGCTTAAGCCAAATCCGTCCATTTTATCCGAACTTTTGGTTAGTTGGGTGGGTTACGAAAATCATTCAAAAGCACATTTCTATTGGAATTAAGGAATACTTCAAAATAGCTGATTGTCCCCGGAACAAAATCCAAATTATCCAAATTTTTTGGGGTTTGACATGTTTCACAGACCTTAGTTTGAGCCAAGTCATTTCTTTTTATTCGAGCTTTTGCTTAGTTGCTGCAGTTGAACAAATCTGATAATGATTATATGTACATTTCCATAACAAATACGAAGCGGAAGTAGTCAAATTACGAAAAAATTACAAAGTCCAATGTATAACAATTTCATGTATAAGTATTTCCTCACGAGCTTTAAAAACCTTACTCAAAAACACATGGCACAGTACAATGAGGTTCTTTCCATCGAGAGGCAAGTATGGAGCAACTTTGTCCATAACATTTTCGAGTGTTACTTATATTCTAAATTGTTGATTACTTTCGAATACCAATTGGTAACATACTGCGAAAATTCTACCCACTTCGGTAAGCATTGTGAGAAATTGGACAAACAAACACCTGAATCCAAAGACATTCAAAACTTTTTTATATCTGTCCCAAGCAACCCCAGCGCATCCGAGAAGATGGGCAAAACAGTTCTTTTCAAAGAACCGCGTAGAACTTGATAGTTCTACCGAAAGAACTAGATCTCCTGAACCGTTCATTTGTTCTTCATAAATTTTGAATGTTTGCAAAAACCGTACGAGAGCAAATATTTATATTTATTGATACTTTTTCAGCGGTTGCTAAATATATACAATTTCTACTGCCTTCTTAAAAACTATGACCGTTTCGAAATACACAGTTAATCATACACTTCCTTATAGATCTCAATCCTTTTTCTTTTCTTTTAAAAAGGTAAGAGAACTGTCGTTCTTTCTTATTTCTATCTTATTACAATAACAATACACAAGATAACAGCAACACCGACGAGGAATCGTTGGAAAAAGCCGCTATTAGTGAACTAATAGCTCACAAGTCTCGCTAGATGGTTAAGGGACCTCCAAGGAAAAGGGTATCGAAGTGACTCAGAACAAAAAAGTATTACAGTGATTTCATTTATGCATGAAACATAAGATAAACCGGCTCAGAACAACTTGGGCTTCGTCATACGAAAACGTTGAACCTACTAAAAACTTGATGTTGTTGTCGTCTATTAGTGGCTTTAACCACGTGTGGGTCGTTCTCCGCACTTATAATAAATAAATATTTACAATGAATTTTTACAGTTCTGATAACAAACTCTAACTTATCCAATATAGTATGAAACATTTATATGTATAATAACAGCTATTGATGTTCACCCCTATTCTGTATTTCGATCGAATCGGATTTTGTCTAACGTATGTAAAAATTTTCATTCTCCTATTGGATCGAGTTATGCTTTTGTATGGTGTTGTATCTTGTGTGTGGTGGTTGGACAGCAGAGAACACTATTTGCGTGTCCTTACAGACAAGTAATAAATAGACACATTTTATAACTGAACTACTATACTTTAATACTTAATAAAGACATACTACACAAGACACAATAAAAGAAGTTGTCTGCTCTATTAGACAACCGTTCTGAATCTCTCTCTAGCTGGACTGGCGGTAATCTACTGACTGCAACATATGCGTCAACGCAGTGGCAGCATAACTGTCACTCGAGAGCATAATGGCAGTGTAGCCAGTATTGCCGTTTGGTTGGCTGCAACATCTCCCCTCTTAATAAAGGTGGTACGGGTCGAACCATTGTGGCCGACTTCTGGTCCGGGTGGAACGACGCGGTAAAGTCTCCACCAGGTCTGCTTCGGTCGCTGACTCGAACTCCGTTGATGCTGCTGTAGATGAAGATAATGACGAGGACGACGGACTTGCCACTAGCTGAGGTAGTGGAACACTTGTGGGAGTAGAAGACAAACGTGTCGGTGTCATCGGCTGTAACGTCGGCGATTGTGAGCTATGCGTAACCAAAGACTGCGGTGAGCCAACGGATGATACTGCGGATGTACTGTCTGAAAGCTTCGGTAGATCCCAGGCATCAAGAAGGACGTCGAGCGGCAACAATTTAGTACTACTGCTGGCTGACAATAAAGAACCGGTGTTGGGTGAAACAGTTCCAGTACGACATCGTAATTGGTTGATATGGGAACGCAGAACTCGACGATCAACCAAAACGTTGTACATCACATTACCTATCTTCTCCAGAATAACACCAGGAGCCCACTTCCAAGTGTTTCTGTGATAAACCTTTGCGAAAACCAGTTCGTTTCGATTGAACGATCTTCGCTGTTGATCTTGCTGAACATGCGGTGTCATTGGTAAAATTGCTGATGATGGGCGAAGTAGCTCCAGACAAGTCCGTATACGACGACCAAACATAACCTCAGACGGTGATTTACCTTCAGGCCCAGTGCGGTTGGGCGTGCTTCTGTAGGTTAGCAGGAAGGTGTCTAGAGCTTCAGCAATGGATCCTCTCCCCTCTTGAATTTTTTTGACGGCCCGCTTGAAGGTGTCAACGAACCTTTCAACTTGGCCGTTAGACTGGGGATGGAACGGGGCCGTTGTGACATGCTCGATACCGTTGAGAGCACAGAAGTTGGCAAATTCCACACTCGTAAACTGAGTACCGTTATCCGATACTAGCATTACAGGCATACCGAGCCTTGCAAATAGACTTCGAAGAATACTGATGGTTGCTACTGCAGTGATTCGTCGGGTTTGCACTATCTCCGGCCACTTGGAGAAGGAGTCGACCGCTAGCAAATAGTACTCACCGTCGATGGGACCGGCAAAGTCTACGTGAACACGCTGCCAAGGTCCCGATGCCTTCGGCCATGGCACTGGGACGGCGTGAGGCGGTGACTTGGCAGTCGCTGCACAATGCCGACATGTTTTCACATAACCGGCGATGTCTTCGTCGATGGATGGCCAATAGACGTAGCTCCTGGCGATGGCCTTCATACGCTGTGTACCAGGATGACCATTGTGAAGCTGATCTAAGCAACGCTTGCGGTACAGAGCTGGGATGACGAGCCGTTCAGCGAACAGTATGCATCCATCAACGGTAGTGAGGGATTCCTGTCTGACTTGGAATCGTTTTAGCTCCGGATCGATTGCTTTCGTTTGAGGCCAACCGTCGGTTATAAAACGGTAGACCTTCCGGAGAACTGGATCAGCTTGGGTACTTCGAGCGACGTTTCTGAAAGTAAGAGGCAACGCATCTACTGTATCAACTGCTACTGACCTAATATCCTGCTCGAGAATTATGCTGGCGATGACGTAGTCTTCATCTGGTCGCGCGTGTCGGTTTATCAACCGGGACAGCACGTCGGCGTTACCGAACTTATCAGTGGGAACGTACTCGATGGTGAAATCGTACAGCAGTAGAGTGAGGGCAAAGCGCTGTACCCGGTTGGCTGTGTATACCGGTATGCCCTTCTTGGACCCGAAGATTCGGAGCAGCGGAGCGTGGTCAGTCTGCAGCAAGAAGCGTCGTCCGAAGATCATTTTGTGAAACTTGGTGACGGCAAAGATGATAGCTAGACCTTCACGATCCGGTTGACTGTAGTTCTGTTCTGCCTTCGTAAGTGCTCTGGAAGCATGCTGTACTATTTTGATGGAGCCATCTGGGAACCTGTGACTGATTGTGGCTCCAACACCAACTGACGATGCGTCAGCAGAAACAATGATCTCCTTTTTCGGATCGTAGTGCGTTAGTAGAAGATCTGAGGTGAGAATCTGCTTGAAACGCTCGAATGCCCGCTGGCACTCCGTTGTCCACTGGAATTTCGACTGCGATTTCAGCAGATTGTCCAGCGGAAAGCGAAGCATTCGCATGTTCGGGACAAACTTCCCATAATAATTGATCGCCCCGAGGAAGGAACGTACACCATGAACGTCAGTGGGAGGCGGAAGCTGCACTATTGCCTCGATTTTGGCTGGATCTGGACGCAGACCTCGATGGTCAACAATGTAGCCCAGATACGGTATCTGCTTCTTGCCGAAGGTACATTTTTCGGCTCGAATGGTGAACCCAAAATCCTGGATTCGCTGAAGAACTGCTTTCAGGTTGCGGTTGTGAGCTGCTTCGTCTTCACCGCCAACGATAACGTCATCGAGATAACCGGAAACTTTTTCCAACCCGGCTAGCATGGTGTCGATGAGCTGCTGGAAGATACCCGGTGCTACCTTTACACCAGGTGGAAGACGATTGTAATGAAACAAACCACGGTGCGTGTTGATGGTGAGCAGATGACGAAACTGCTCGTCGACCTCAACTTGCAAAAATGCATCCGAAAGATCGATCTGACTGAAAACTTTGCAGTTAGCCAGCTTAGCGAAGATGTCTTCCGGAAGAGGGAGCGGGTATTGGTGAGGCTGAAGAGCGGAGTTGAGTCCTGTAGAATAATCTCCGCAAACACGAATGGCACCATTTGCTTTGCGCACTACGACGATTGGTGCTGCCCACTCCGAGTAGTCGACCGGTGTAATGATGTTCAGCTGCTGTAACCGGTCCAACTCTTGATCGACTGCGTTGTACATAGAGTACGCAACCGGGCGTTTAGGACAGAAAATGGGCTTGCACTGATCCTTTACGTCTAACTTCACCTGTACCTTATTGCAGAGCCCAAGTTTCTCACTGAAAACTTCTGGAAATGCAGAACTAAGCGCTGCGCTGGAAGTCGAAGAACTAGATACCTGACAGCAAAAAGTATCCATTGGCACGGACCATAAATCGAAACTATCGACCAAATCAGATCCGAGAAGTTGCAGCTGCTTTTCAGTTACACGGATAATTTCGCTGCGAGTATTTCCGCCGATGGTGACGTCACAGCGAAATTCACCTTCGAGTGGCAAAATGTTCCCAGATGCTGTTTTCGCCTTCACTGTAGATGGTGATAATCTGGGACTACCGACCTTTCGCCAGATCGGTTTGCTGATGACCGTGATGTCGGACGCTGTGTCTAACTGAAGATGGATGTGAGTTCCATTTAGCACAACGGAGACAAATTTTCGCCGCCTCTGCACGTTGCACATGTTGACAACGACAACCTTGCTGGCAACCGAACGTTTTCCACCTCTCTTCTTCTTCTTGGAACTTGCACAGTATCCTTGACGATGACCGTACCGACTACAATCGGGACATTGACGGTTCTTGTACGGGCAGTCACGAACATAATGGAACGCACCACAATACCAGCACGGAGTATCGGGTTTCCGCTTTGTGTTGTTCGCATCTGACCTGGGAGACAGCTGATGTCTGTTACGGTTGCTGTCATATTTCTGCTTGAGCTGATTAACCTGATCGAAAGATGCAGCAGATTCGATCATAGCATTATCGTGTTTGAGATTGATGAGACGCTGGCATTCATTCGATAATTGCTCCAACGTGAGGTTATTGTTCTCCTCAATCCGTGACAGGAGTCGGGTCCGAGTCTCTGAATCACGCTCAGACTTTAGTCCGCACACGAACATCAAGCACTTGAACTGTTGCTCTGACAACTTTCCCAGCTCGAACTCGACGCAGAGCTTATTCACACGGCAGGCATAAGCTATGTGGTCTTCGGTCGGTTGTTTAGCGATCTGAAGGGTTCTGTATCGCCTGCTGATCACCGACTCTTTCGCCCCGAACAAACTTTTCAATTTTGCGACCGTGTCTGCAAAAGTATGTTCTTTCGGTGTTCTCGGCAGAATAAAAGAGACGTACCTTTCGTGTTCAGATGTTCCCAGCTTTCTGAGCAGCAATCTGACCTTCGCTTGGTCGTCCAACCGAGCAGCATCCTTTTCGAACAGCTCGTCGTACCTCGTGAACCAGGCTGCAAACGTGATGCTACTGTCCGCGTCGTAGCGGAACTCCTTGATATTCCCAGCAAGGGAATCGAGAATTTGTTCCGGACTGGGTGCTGCGCCCGCATGCACTTCCGAAACGACTTGCCTGATGAAGTTCTCTTGTGACTGCTGACTGTTCTGCTGTTGCTGGAGAACTTGTGTCATCAGGTGCAAACACTGACGAAGGAGCTCATCCGTAGCTGGAGGAACTTGCTGCTGTTGGCCTTGTTGCTGCAGAAAGGCATGCTGCTGTCCATTCGGGATACTCATCCTTTTGTCTTGTTGCACGTGGGTGATGTGAAAGTGAGGTTAGCTTTTATCACTTTTCCACTGGACTCGTCGCCACTGTTGTATCTTGTGTGTGGTGGTTGGACAGCAGAGAACACTATTTGCGTGTCCTTACAGACAAGTAATAAATAGACACATTTTATAACTGAACTACTATACTTTAATACTTAATAAAGACATACTACACAAGACACAATAAAAGAAGTTGTCTGCTCTATTAGACAACCGTTCTGAATCTCTCTCTAGCTGGACTGGCGGTAATCTACTGACTGCAACATATGCGTCAACGCAGTGGCAGCATAACTGTCACTCGAGAGCATAATGGCAGTGTAGCCAGTATTGCCGTTTGGTTGGCTGCAACATATGGAAAACTCGAACTCGATCGAGCTACAGAATGGCAAATTTCTTATTCGATCGAAACAATCCGATTCGAACGAAATACAGAATCGGGCTGATTGTAATAAGTGAAAGAGCGACTCAGCAGCATTTAAGTATCATAAGTTGGGTTTAATAAGTAATATGGTTGTCTTTCACAAAGAAAATATACTCAATTGTTCCATTGTGTGTGTGTACTGTCACCATATGACTAAATACTTGAGGCTCATCAATTATCCACCTCATGTATTTTGTCTGGGATTCGTCCTTCGTGGGTTTCCAATTTCTTCATTCCCTGTTTGCAATTTGACAAGCTGCGTTTCGAGAATGCTACAGTACAGTGTTTTATCGTTTCTTCACTAATTTTATGTTGATGGTATAGAATTGAAGTAATGAATTACGCTGTTATTTTTTATGTTAAACAATGTTAAACGCACGGATCAGTATTGGTCAATGAAATTTTGAAAATAGAAATATAAGTTCTGTTTATTTCTCATTTATTTATGCCTATGCTTAATCGTCTACTCAGTTATTCATATCTGAATACACACAATATCAGGAAAAAAAAACTTTGTTTCAATTCAGTCAAATCCATTCCAGTAAAGTTAAGTTTAAACCTAGAATATTTTACATTATTCCACACATATGAACTAAAAAAATGCCATCGGTTGCACATTTTAGACGCCCTTCCAAGCTTTACAGTTCATCCTTCGTTTCGTCCTCCGAATCCTTGTTGTGTTTACCTTTGTAATCTTTGTTTTCGATTGTAACTTGTAAACAACGCTCCTGTTCGACTAGGAAATCTTTCGCTTCCCAGGCCTGTGAACCTTCCTTGAACATGAATATTGCTCGATTATCATCAATCAGGTAGCGCTCGGCTTGAATATGATTGTTCCACAAACTGGTCTGCCACAATTTTGTGATCTCTTCGGTTTCCTCACGGGCTGGGTTCCCATTGACCGTAACAAAACTCATCAAAGTTTTACCTTTCTTTGATGCTTTTAAGATGTCTTCGGGTCTTGTCATGTCCATCTGAGAAATATCGATTGGAGGTGACGGTCGAAGATGCTCCGGAAGCTCGTCAGGTTCCAGTGGTTCCTCGTCTTCCTGCAGAATCAAAGCTACTATTAGAACACAATAATTCTCAAGAAGATAAACCGTTGCCCGTTGACACTGACCTCCCATTGATCCAGCAGACGTTCCAAATCAGCATCGGTGTAGTCACGTATGTCCTTTTTGGCCCAAGCTGGTTTTTCGTCTTCCTTGAATTTTTTGGCGTGCAGGCAGATGCAAAGGGCTGCAACTACTATCGCAATCAGCTGGTATTTATTCATCATCTGATTATTTTCTTATATTCACTTAAATTTGGTATTTTCGATACAAGTTTTCGCAAACGAAATTTGTTGTTTTGCTTTGACTTTCTCCACGTCAAATCGATACTAGAGGCTTGCTAAAGGGAATTGTGAAAATGTCAGAAATAAATTTAATATCATTGTATATGTGAGTCATACTGGTAGTGGTGTAACTTTTCATTTGATAGTGTGCAGAGCAAGAGCAGTATCGAATTTACACGCAGGGAAAAAATTATTCGCAGGGGAAAAGAAAACAATCGATTTTGAGCTATTTTATTTTAAACAGAAACCGAGGGTCTTTTTTATTTAATATTTCGGTGATATTATATTTCAAAGCATTTCAATGCAGCACATGTCAGCTTTCTTTCAATTCATATTTTCCATTAAATTTGTTTGATAGTCAACCCAAGTGTGAATGTGATGGAGTAGCTGCTTGACTGATAATGTTAAGATTTTTAGTGGGGAAATATTGAAAAAAAAAATTCATTTGAACGAAAGTGTGTGTGTGAATCGGTTTTGAAATATTTAACCACTATTTTCTCTTGAGACTGGTGTAGCCCAAGTCGGTTTGTGTGGCCATTAACTAACATTAACATTTAGCACAGCTTCGAAGAATTATGTTTCTTAGCGTAGTTACTTTAAACGACGGTTTGAAATTTTTAAATCTCTTCTGAGAAATCGAAGACAATTCAATTTTAGAGATTTGGATCTACATATTCGGTACTTCCAGAACCGGAATCTAGAGACCGGTTCTTCAACTAGCAAAATCTATAAATTGGAGATATTTCTTACCATATTGTGGAATTCGCTTCTCTTTGCATTGTTACTTAAAAAACTTTTAATATTGAAGTTTTGACACTGAACATCTTATTCAGAAACCGGAAGTCGACTTGGAACGAAATTCAGGAGTTTTCTAAAGGGTCTTAAGAATTATTTTCCGAGGAATGTGAGTGTATTATTAAAATTGATCGATCAAAATTTGACCGAACTGTCTTAAAAAATGGTATAATAGGCTCATTGATTAAAGTTGAGCAAATACAAACTTTATTCATGAATAAACAAAGAAAACCTACATCTGTCAAACCATGAATAAAATACAATACTTCAATTCCAATACTTTTCAATTTTATCATAATACCTTCATTTGACTTTCGATTGAACTCTACTTACACTGCACAAACACACGCATACACATGGAAGCGTAAAATTACTTTGATCGGTAACGTTGTGCACACAAACCGCACCGCTCTAAATAACCTTTTTCAAATGATAAACAAAAACACAGTCTCGTAGCCATGTCTTCTTTAAGTGCTAAAATTGGACCTTCTATTCTAAACGCAGATTTGTCCCAGTTGCACGAGGAATCCCAACGGCTGCTGGACAATGGAGCTGACTACCTGCACTTGGACGTTATGGATGGCACATTCGTTCCGAATCTTACATTTGGTCATCCAGTAGTTAAGTGTTTGCGAAACAAGATTAAGGTTAGTTGACACATGAGTGGATGGAACTAGAACAATTATACTAAAAGTGAATGTGTTTACTGTAGGATGCCTTCTTTGAAACTCACATGATGGTTCAGGACCCTAAGCAATGGGTGGAACCGATGGCAGATGCCGGTGTTAATCAGTACACCTTTCACATCGAACCGGTTATGGGCAGCGTGGTGGATATTTGTCGCAAGGTCCGGGAAGCAGGCATGAAAGTTGGTCTCGCACTTAAGCCTGGAACACAGGTAGAAACGGTAGCGGAGTTTGTTCCCATCGCCGACATGATACTGATTATGACCGTTGAGCCCGGATTCGGAGGTCAAAAGTTCATGGCAGACATGATGCCCAAGGTACAGTGGCTACGCGAGCACTACCCGAACCTTGATATTGAGGTTGATGGTGGAGTAGGTCCTGCTACGATCGATGCATGTGCGAAAGCTGGTGCAAACATGATTGTTTCCGGAACGGCCATCATACGAGCTGATGATCAGGCGGCGGTTATCCGACAGCTAAAACATTCCGTTGAAACATTCGCATTGCATTAGGCGTTCGATTTGGCTATATAATCTGATAATTATTTTTTGAATATAAAATTTGAAATTTTACCATTTGTTCCTTACTTGTGAGAGTTTTTTTGTAATGTGTTCACAAGAATATTTGACAGGAAATTAATCGTTATTTCATTGCTGCTATAGTCGAAGAGATTTTTGTTATCCGTTTTGATGTCTTCATTCCGAGAAATTGACAGCATCGAAAAAAAGCATTTTTTTTCAACTATCTCATTATGAGAAAACCAACTGAAATGTTAGTTGGGTCAATAACCTTTCTACTTGAAACATCTAAAACAATAATTGAAATTTCGTGATTAGTATGAGGTGCCCAATAATATTAAACATGGTTATCAACATTACTCTAGAAAACTATGACAAACCGATAAAATAAACATTCGGTTTAGACCAAAGAGTTGTGGAGAAATTAGAGCCATAAAAAAGACAATCCTTATCTTCATCGAAGATATCTATGCTTCATTATTTATTCTTTTTATGATGCAGATTTATTGGTTCCTGTACGTCGTTGCACAGGAAGAGATCAAAGCCAGACAATATTTATCAGCTTATGATCTCAATCGAATGCTAAGGAATTGTAAATCACCGACCACTCTTGCTTCTCACTTCTTTTTGTACTTTTTGAAAAACCTCTCGCACCTCTAAAAAATCTGGAGTTCGATTTTGAGTTGAGAGGAAAACTTTAAAGTTTTATGAATCCATTTCAGTAGCTATCCTTGGTCAACTTCCCTGCTTTCTTTATCTTTCAAGACCTTAACCATCACGAAGCAGGCACTCTTGACCTTTGCATGTCTTAAAAAAGGTAGTATATTTTTCTCGATGCACTCTTGTTTACTCAGCTTTCGGTTTTATTGGTTTTTTTTTTCATAAATACGTTTATTTCTTAAGGCAATTTACATAAGTTTTTCTTCGCCGTAGCATCACTTTTACATAATATTCTTATCCTAATTTAATTCTAACATAGTTCAACGTTTTGCATTTATTAAAACATATTCTCTTATTACTTAAATATCATCTTAGGTAACTCGTCATTAATTATGAAATCTACTCGGAAATATTATTTGAACCAAACGATTAACTTCTATAAATTATAAAATAAGCTGTTATTTTCAGACATTTTGTTAATAATTTCATAAACTGTTTCGAGTTTGTTTGTATCATTACATTATTTTTATTCTAATTTAGCTATTGGTTGAACTCATGGACGCAGCTGGGATCAGAACTAAGTCTTGAAAGGGGCCTTTATTAAATTGAAACTCCAGTTTTCTTTATGAAATGATAAATAAGTTTCATGTATGAAAGGTCACGACAAGCAAGAATGTCTCGAACTGGGATATTGGATAGTCTACCTTGGGTACGCAAAGAATTTATTAGTTGAGATCTGACATCACGATACTCCACGCATGTCCAAACGACATGATCAATATCTCGATAACCTTCGCCACAAGCACAATGATTAGTCTCAGAGAGCCCAATTCGAAGGAGATGTGCATCTAACGTGTAGTGATTGGACATGAGTCTGGACATCACACGAATGAAATCTCTACTCACATCCAGTCCCCTGAACCATGCCTTTGTCGATATTTTCGGAATAATTGAGTGCATCCACCGACCCAGATCATCTTTATCCCAAGAAGCTTGCCAGCTGGCAAGTGTTCTTTGGCGAGACGAGCTATAGAATTCGTTGAAAGCAATTGGTCTCTCATAAATTTCACCCTCAATAGCACCACGTTTGGCTAGAAAATCGGCTCTTTCATTGCCAGGAATGGAGCAATGAGCCGGGACCCAGACTATAGTGATTAGATAATTATTGTTCAATATGTCGTTCAGGCACTGTTTTATTTTGCCCAGGAAAAACGGTTCAGTCTTGCCAGTCATGTTTGAGCGAATGGCTTCAATTGCACTCAGACTATCTATGAAGAGGAAATAATGGTTTGGAATTAATGTGACGATTACACTCAAACTATAATGAACTGCTGCTAGCTCTGCTATATAAACAGATGCAGGTTCTTGAAGCCTAAATGAGGCCGAAACATTATTGTTGAACATACCAAACCCTGTCGCTTCTTCAATTCGCGATCCGTCCGTGTAAAACATTTTCTCAGAGTCAATATGCCTGAACTTACTTGAAAATATTTTTGGGATTCCCGTCGAACGTAGATGATCCGGGATTCCACGCACTTCGCGCTGCATGGATGTATCGAAAAATAAAGTTGAGTCAGGGACATTTAGGAGGCTGACACGGATAGGAATATATCTTGAAGGGTTGATTTCCTGTGACATATGGTTAAAATATACTGTCATGAATTTTGTTTGAGATCGAAGCTCGACTAGTCGTTCGAAATTATTAATTACCATGGGATTCAGCACCTCACATCTTATTAGCAGGCGTGATGAAAGCTCCCAAAATCGATCTTTTAATGGAAGAACTCCCGCCAGAACTTCAAGACTCATTGTATGTGTCGAATGCATGCACCCTAAAGCAATTCGCAAACAACGATACTGAATTCGCTCCAGTTTGATAATATGAGAGTTTGCAGCGGAACGAAAGCAAACGCATCCATATTCCATCACTGAAAGTATCGTTGTCTGATACAATTTTATTAGATCTTCCGGATGAGCACCCCACCAAGATCCTGTTATTGTTCGAAGAAAATTTACTCTTTGTTGGCATTTTGTTATCAGAAACCTAATGTGTCCTCCCCACGTGCATTTGGAATCGAACCACACCCCGAGGTATTTAAAAGTTAAAACCTGTTGGATCATTCTTCCCATCATATGGAGCTGAAGCTGCGCGGGATCATGCTTTCTTGAAAAGACGACTAACTCTGTTTTCTCCGCAGAGAATTCGATACCAAGATGAACAGCCCAATCGGACAAGTTATCTAAGGTATCTTGCAATGGTTTATGCAGATCAATAGCTTTGGGTCCAGTAACTGAAACCACGCCATCATCTGCCAATTGTCTTAGTGTACATGGGGTTACTAGACAGCTGTCAATGTCATTTACGTAAAAATTATAGAGGAGCGGACTGAGGCATGAGCCTTGCGGGAGACCCATGTAACTATTTCTGAGTGTTGCCAAATCGCCATGTGAAAAATGCATGTGTTTCTCTGACAAAAGGTTGTGCAAATAATTATTTATAACCGCTGGGAGTCCATTTTGGTGAAGCTTGTCTGAAAGAACATCAATGGAAACTGAATCAAATGCTCCTTTAATGTCTAAAAATACAGATGCCATTTGTTGCTTTTGAGCGAAGGCAATTTGGATGTCAGACGAAAGTAATGCAAGGCAATCATTCGTCCCTTTATTTCTACGGAAGCCAAACTGAGTATCTGACAACAAACCGTTCGTCTCGACCCAAGTGTCGAGACGTCGTAGAATAATTTTTTCAAACAATTTTCTGATGCAGGACAACATCGCAATGGGTCTATATGAGTTGTGATTGGAAGCTGGTTTCCCCGGTTTTTGAATGGCGATAACTTTCACTTGTCTCCAGTCAGGTGGAACAATATTTTGCTCAAGAAACTTGTTGAACAATTCCAACAAACGTCTTTTTGCGAGGTCGGGCAGATTCTTCACCAAGTTGAATTTAATTCTGTCCAACCCAGGGGCGTTATTGTTACAAGACAAGAGTGCTATAGAAAATTCCATCATTGAAAATGGGTTATTAATAAAACCATTATTTGGAGGAGATTCCCGTATAATGCTCTGCGTAGGAACAGAATCTGGGCAAACTTTCCTAGCAAAGTCAAATATCCATCGGTTCGAGTATTCATCACTCTCATTGCCCACGTTACGATTCCTCATTCGTCTGGCCGTGTTCCAAAGAGTGCTCATTGAGGTTTCTCTTGACAAACCTTCGACAAAATGTCTCCAATAGCTACATTTTTTGGCTCGAAGTATGCTCTTGTACTTGGTTTCTAAAGCCATAAGTTTTTCAAAATTCTGAGGAGTTCCTCCTCCTCGTTTTAAAAACGTCTTGCAAGCATTTTGTTTTGCGAGTTTAGCCTCTGAGCACTCTTTGTCCCACCAGGGGTTGGGAGGCCTTCTGTTAGTCGTTGGCCCAGGAAAGCGTTTAGTTTGGGATTGTTCTGCTGCCTCCAGAATCGAACAAATGAGGAAGTCATATTCTTCAAGTGGAGGGAGCTCTTCCATTGAATTCAAAATACTAGAGATACTACTTTGGTATTTAATCCAGTCGATATTTTTTGTCAAATCATATGGAATACTAGCGGAAGTAGCAATGCAATTGCTACTGCTAATTGAGATGATGATTGGTAAATGATCGCTACCGTGTAAATCAGGCAGTATTTTCCAGGTGCAATCTAGTCGAATTGATGTTGAGCAAAGAGATAGATCTAATGCACTTGGGCGTGCCGGAGGTCTTGGGATCCGTGTCATGCTACCCATATTTAATACCGTCATGCTAAAATTGTCACAAATGTTTTGTATTAAAGATGATCTGCTATCATTGTAAACGGAACCCCACATAATACCGTGCGAATTTAAATCCCCCAGAATCAATCGTGGTGCAGGAAGGGCTTCAACCATTTCATTAAGCTGTTGCTGTCCAACTTGTGCTTTTGGAGGAATATAAACCGAAGCTATGCAAATATCTGAAGTTGAAGGGATGTTTAATCTATAAAAGGAATAGCATTTCTTAATTCCCAAAAGCACTCCACCATACGGAGAGTCTCTATCGAGACGTATAATGTTAAAATCATTAAAATTTAAAGCTATGTTTGAAGTAAGCCATGTTTCGCATAAAGCAAATACATCACATTTTTGACTATGCAATAATATTTTAAATGAATCAAGTTTTGGCATGATGCTTCGACAATTCCACTGCAGGACAGTGATTGTATCATTTGCGACGGGTGATAAATTATCCATTAAAGGATACAAAACCTGAGACAATTGGCCATTGAGCTGATAACTGGAAAAAAAGGTTCTAGCTATTGGAAGGAATGCCATTATGAGGGTCTTTAAGGGTTCAGATATATTGAATGCTGAGAAAATCCATTCAACAATTTCCGAAAACTTCAGTAATCCTGTTGGTGGCTGTGAAATGGAGCCCACTGGATTATTATCTTTTTCTGTACTAGATCCTGGATTGGTTTGTGAATTTGACAAACCAGGAGGCACAGTCTTTGGTTTTGACTTTTTTTGTTTAACACGGGGATCTTTTTTTGAAGATGAAATTTTAGGTGTCTTTTTTGGTAATTTGGAGGAAGACTTCTTTCTCTTAACTGACCCTTGGGTAGTGATAAACGAATTACCTTCACTATTTTCGTCAGAGTCAGAGTCCTCTGGTTCCTCTAGATTTGAAAACCCGTTTTCGGTTTCCAAAGGGGGGACATCAATGACCGTTTTAAGCATTTCTGCATATGTGCGCTTAGACCGTGCTTTTAAAGAAAACTTAATTTTGTCTTTGTGCACTTTAAATGCAGTGCATACTGAAATATCATCATGAGGACTATTCCCACAATAAATACATTTTTCAATTTCCTTGTTGCAATCATTATCTTTATGAGGCCCTTCACACTTAATACATTTTGGTTTATTACTACAGTAAGTAGCTGTGTGGCCGAATTTTTTGCAGTTCGTACAATTCATTACATTTGGAACAAAAAGCCGAACAGGGAGGCGAATTTTATCGACATAGACATGGGACGGCAACGCAGACCCGGCAAATGTCACTCGAAACGAGTCTGATGGGCGATAAACTTTTTTTTCCTCTTCATGAACTACTGAGTACAGTTGTTTGCACTCCAGTATTTTCACACCCTCAAGCATAGAGTTCTTGAAACGACCAACACCATGCTTGAGTAAATCATCTACCGAAAGACTCGCTTCGGTAACAACACCGTCAATTTCGACATCTTTGGAGGGTATGTAAACTTACTTACTGTACTCGAATTCCGATTTGCTTTCGTCTTCGCCAGCTGTAACCAGCGCAGGTCACCGGTGTATACCTGCGTGTTGTATGGCAGTGGAAAGACCGAGTTGTTATGTCTCCTTCTTCCTAGTGCTCCGCACCGATATGCTTCTGCACCGAAGTGCCTTCGCACCGGTGTGCCTTTGCACTCTCCTGCTTCTATGTGCCTTTGCACTCTTCCTCTTCGATGTGTCTTTGCACTCTCCTGCTCAGCACTTGTGGCTGTATATTGCGGCCTGGGTAGAGTTTGGGAAACGCCCTTTGTTGTTTCCTTCACCAGCTTGGCCCAGCACTAGGGCTCTCTTATGCAGCACGACTATACGTTTTAACGGCTGCTGCCAACAGGTCTCTACCTGTAGTTCAACCGTTGTCGTATTTAACGCGTGTAAACCAACCAGCGTTATTAAACTGTACGCTTCTATACACAACCTTCTTGGTTGAACGGCTATTACTGAATGATTTGTTTGTTTTATTGGTGTTCATTAGCAGTTTTCATGGTGTTGAGAACGCAGCTACAAATTCCTTGTCAGAGCATAAGTTCATGAGCGATCGACGAAAACTAACTACTTAGAGACACGAAACGAACGATAGTCTGGATGGTACAAGACATCGTAGTTTTGGATGTTGGGTTTCTCTTGATTGACCTCAACCCCTTCCAGTTTTCAGTTATCTATAAACATTGTCATCACGACATTTGCTTAGAAGGTTGTGGGTCACGGAACTGCATGACAATATCATCTTGAAGAACTTATGTCACATTTTTAAATCAGAAAATTGAAATGCAATTGTTTCCCGCTAATGATCTGGTTAATCGAACAGGATTGCCTACACAGAAAGAAAAGATGAAACTTACACGAAATGTAAACCAATCGTACTATTAAACAGACATCAGTTTAAACGAAAATCTGATTTAAAACCATGATTGATGTAAAATTACATTGAAATGCATTTACTTTTTCATCGAACAAGGCTGTATATTTACAAATCGCTTAGTTTTGTAATATAACATTCCATTCAATTACCTGCTCCAAATATGTGCATGAAAATAAATGTAAATTCACAAAATATTTTTATCTGTGTATCTGAATTTTTCTTATACCAAGAATAATGATTAAAATTAGTTGCGATGAAGCTATCATATATCGGGTGTTGTTTAGGAGATTCGATTTTTCAATACGGATCACTCTATTGTCTGAAAGTTGTTCTGACAGTGTAAAGTCATGTCTCTACTCAGTATTGTTTGGCAAATCATCACGAATAGGCTAACTCCAGAACAAACACTTCCAAATCGTGGAAATTTATTTATAAAATTAGTGTTCAATTAAAACTGTTTATAGCGTAAAATTCTCTTCAGTGATGAGGATGATGCCACAGACTAACAGACATGACAGTATGAGTAAATTCTAATAAAAATTATTTTTCGTGATGCACTAGTTCCACCTATATTGTACTGCGCGAAATATTTACTATCTGTACGCCCCTTGTGTTATATAAATGTTTTTTTACTAGTTGGTTTCCCCTCGTTTGTCAACACCGATCAGCTGCTTGCAGGGATGCCTGATTTCATCAAAATATTTGAAAATGAATCGTCACAATAAATTATTGGATTACGTTGGTAATATATTTAACTTTTTCGCGATGTTGGAAGGTAACCATTTATTTGACTCAACGTTGTTCATCTAGACTATTTTTTATTGTGTTGGTAGTTTTCACCCGAAATTAAGTGGCGGCAGACCAGAAGCAAGTAAATATTGTAACAAAACGGGTTCGATTTTGTATTGCCTTGGAGGATGAGAAGTAGGCATAATTCTGTATATAGTTTTGGCAATATGTATTAAATCTGTATCCTGCATGATATTCGCATGGACGTATACAAATCAATACATTACAGGTAATTCTGCATGAATGGCAACTCTGATGGTAAATGAAAAAAACAAACACAGTATAGATGACAGACAGGATGTTTTTGATAGGGTAACGTGGCGCCATCATGACACATGTGAGTACTGTCCCAAATAAAGGAATATTCGAAATGACCGTTAAAATGATTGAAGAATCTAATTTGAGTGTCCTGTCTGTTAGTCTGTGTCGTAACTATGACAATGATTGTTTATGTTTGGAAAAATATCAAGTTACAGTATGAACGATATTGAGAAATTTCGCTTTATATCAGTGATTCTTAGAATAAGAAAGTGAAAACTACTTAGAACCATTGTCTAGAATTTATTTAGTTTGTTATAGCCTCATCCCATGAAGCATCAGTTGTGGCAAGAAATCATTATATGCTGAATGTAAACATATGTGTGCTTCCTTTCTAACTTGTATTGTTTCCATGGCATTTTGTCGGAGCTAGTCGACGCTTGTTAACGGAGGGTCAATAAAATTACATTATTACTGAACCAACTGGTTCACGATTACTGACCCAACATTTTTCAATGAAACGTATGGAACATTGTAATCTTCAGTTTATCTTTGGCAATATGTATTAAATCCAGAGATGCCAGATATTTTCATAGAAAATCTGTATTGATTCGTATAAAATATCTGTATTTATCTGTATACGCTAATAAAATGAAATTTCTACAATACAATTATGTTAAAAGGTGTTATTCCAATAGATTATGGTTATAGAGTGGTAGATTAAATTTCATATCTTATATTATATTCATCGACGAAATTTTATTGTTTTTTCCTATCAATAACAATTGAATTATGGTGCCATATACTTGTCTAATTTGAAAATGATCACTTCATAAGTTGAGTTGGATTTCCAAAACCCAATATGCAACGTCGAATCAGGTAATACAACTGTCAGTCTGGCAATAATGTTTCATGATGCCAAGACTTGTCTAACTTTTAATTTCAATTTAGTTACAAATTTTAATATAAATGGATTTCAGTGTTCTTCATTAAATATCTGCACAAAAAATATATATTTTAAAAAGTGATTTGTACGTTGATTCCTATTCGTTTATCTCGTCATTGCAATCAAATACTTATAGATAGCTCAAATACTAATAGATAGTTGAATTTTTTCCTTAATACTTTTGGTGAAATCTGTATAAATCTGTATTAAATTTAAGAAATCTGTACTCTGTATTAAATCTGTATGCGCATGTAAAAATCTGTATAATACAGATAAATCTGTATAAATGGCATCTCTGATTAAATCTGTATCCTGCATGAAATTCGCATGGACGTATACAAATCAATACATTACAGGTAATTCTGTATGAATGGCAACTCTGTTGGTAAATGAAAAAAATAAAGACAGTCTAGATGACAGACATGATGTTTTTGATAGGGTAACGTGGCGCCATCATGACACATGTGAGTACTGTCCCAAATAATGGAATATTCGAAATCACCGTTAAAATGATTGAAGAATCAAATTTGAGTGTCCTGTCTGTTAGTCTGTGATGATGCTACGGCAAGGCACAAATCTCCAAATAACTAGGGGAACGTGCCACTTGAGACAATTAGTTCTGATTCCTGATTCCTATGGGCTGATGGAATCATCGGTCCTTATTTCTTTAAAAATGAGGGAGGACAATCGACTTATTTCAAGAACATTTCAACGACAACATTATTTCGTGAAATGGACCGGTGAATTGGCCTCTGTGTTCGTGTGATTTGATGCCAATCGATCATTTTTTGTGGGGGTACGTGAAGTCATTGGTTTATGTGGATAAACTAGCAACGATTGATGCTTTGGAAATCAATATTCAACATGTCATTGCTGACATACGCTCTCAAATACTTGAAAATGTGGTCGAACATTTGACCTCCAGAAGGACCTTTGTGAAAAAAGTTGTGGCGGCCATATGCCCGAAATCATATTTAAATGTCAAATGCCAAGAAATTATCTACCGAATAAAAAAATTGGTTTTTATAATTTGGCATATGTTTTATTTACATATCTAATCAGCAAGCTCTTAAATAAACACGCTTTACAAGCTGTAAATTAGTTTGGGAGTCAAAATTGTAAATTTGGTATGATTCGGCAAACAATAAATTTCAAAATTTTTGTCACTCATCCAAAAAAGTCTGCCATTTTCAGTGAGAAATGTGTTCCAGAGATGTTGACCAAACAATGACTTACGAATGCAGTTATCATCAAACTCGATGACAGAAATTCTCTCCGGCCAGAATTATAGACAGAGAGTGACGGTTCTCATTTGAGTTTTCGATTACCACTAGTAAGTTTAAAACGATCATTTTCGGTTGTTTGAAATGTTTAAAAAAGTATTAAAAATGGAAACCAATGAACCTCTTTTTAGAGACGCTCTCTCATTTAATTGAAAGAGATTTTTGTTATATCAAGAGATCAACTGACGTTGGTTAAACTGAGTTTCTATTGAAAGAGAAACGAATGCAAAACTAAATGCCGCTCATTTGAGTGTGAAGTTTACTGCATTGGCATTTTGTGCCACATTCGGTTTCGTTTGAATGAAACGAAAATTCACTGCACGTGATGGAACTGTTATACAAATACAAAAGGTACACCTAGGTATCCAAAAGAGATCACTTCAAGGGCATTTTCAGGAGTGTTCTAGTTCTAGATGCATAATTTATGTCAGTTTTAAAATTTAAATCTAGAATTTATAACAAAATAATCTGCCAGCCCCAGCAGTGTTCTATCTGTGTTTCAAAAGTAGAGAAAATAGAACGGCAGCGTATACCAGATTTAAATTTGACAGTATAATTGTTCGAATAAATGAAACTAAAACGACTTGCGGCGGGGATACGTTTGTTTCAGTTTCAATTATGTTATAGAGCACCCCATATGAATCTTGCAGCTGCTGAATTGGCTCTAAGTTTACAAAAGGCAAAGACATCATATTAACAAGATATCCAGCTCTCACATTTCCCGAACAAATCATTGGCAACATCCTTTTTTGCGAGCATGGCTTCCTCAGGCTAGTCCGCATCGAATCTAGTACATAGAAGTAGGGGAAAGAAATGTCAAATTCGTGCGTGGCAAAATAGCAGCACTTCTTCTTCTTCTTCCTTTCTGGTTGGCGTCACCTCACTTGAGATGACGCCGAATTGATGGCACAGCAACTAAGGCTATATTGCCAGTTAATTTTCGTTTATAGTCCAGTGGACTTTCTTTTCACTTGACTACAAGCGAAAATCTCGCTGTGTGGCTGCGTCGAATCGTCAAAGTTCGGCTGAAAATCCTTTCTTTCTTGCGAAATACTCGAATTTTCCCCGGACTAACACGATGCAACGTGCTCACCCGTTGAGAGTTTCACCGGAAGTGAAAATAGCAGCACTGCGCACCATCATAAATCAAATAAACATAGATTTTCCACTGCACGGTGACACTAACAGCACCTCTAGTGAGAAACGGGTGTACTATTTTCCATTAGCTACAGTGGTTGTGTTAAATGCGCAGGCAACTTTATGCATGCATTTTAGGAGCAATTCCGTACCCATTCTCCACCAGACGGCGGAATCTATGTTTATTTGATTTATGGCACCATGTAATGCCGTGCGATGGCGTTGCTGAACTGAAGATCGATTTTGCTCCAAGCTAACAGGGCCTGCAAAAAGGTAAGTAATGATAAGTAGCGTAAACACCCCACGTGTACGGAACTGTTTGCAACTTAAAATAACAGATTTAGTTCCTCATGTACTGTTCGGTAGCTTAAAAATATACGTGGAATTTTTGGCAACTTCAAGGTTCGATAGAAGCGTTTGAGTATCTTCTTAACGATTTGGAAGTACAACAAAAAATCCGCATGAATTTTATGGACACATACTTCAAAACGGGGCACTTGATCCAAATAATACCTTTTTATCGGAATTTTTGTTTACTTGAGAATTTTCGTGTTGATTGCGATTAAATGCTAATAAGGCAGTAAATAGGCAATGGTGGAATTACTGATATGATCCATTCATTCAATATTTAATCCTCTGGTTGTCATCAACCGAACCTGAAAATATAATCATCTTATATTGCTACTGTCATAAGTCCGTTGTCACATTGTATACTACTTGCAACTATTTCGTTTTCAGTTGATACTGTTGATGATTTTGATGAAAATCTTTGAAACTGTTTTCGTTTCATCATACAAAATTACATTCTTTTGTTAATACATATATCCGTATTGGAATCCAAAATGATTTCAACGCTGTACAAAAGGCTGAGAACCGCTTTTAAAGATATCTCGTTCAGATCACTCCCTTTTTGGTGTGATGACCATCTTAGTCCTCGGCATCTTAGAGCTAATGCAGATTTAGCAAAAAAATATGTCGGGTACGGAGAGATTTTTATTTATTATCGGGTACAGGTCGGGTTCGTGTGAGGAAGAAAAATTGTTCTCGGGTTCATGTCGAGTACGGGTAAAAGTTTTGCATTTTCGATCGGGTACAAAATACAACGCTCACTCGACCATCTCTATTAAGCATTTTCGGATATCATCTCAAAAAACACTGTCATCTATTTTTCTATTATTTTTATTATATATTTAGTTTCTTATAAATTCCAGCCATTAGTTTACACAATTATATTATCATATTATTTATAATTATTTTTACTCATTGTTTTCATTATAATTATTTTATTCTGCACTTCCACATTTCTCATGTTTTTCTTCACCTTTTGTGTGTTCTTCCTTTTTGTTTAAATATAATTAAAAACATAAATATATATTTATTTTGTAGTGTTTCCATATCATAGATTATTTTTAATGATGTTTATTCAATATTTTATTAAGAAAGG
The DNA here is from genome assembly GCF_030247185.1 of Malaya genurostris. NCBI lineage: Eukaryota > Metazoa > Arthropoda > Insecta > Diptera > Culicidae > Malaya > Malaya genurostris. The sequence goes on along the minus strand of NC_080572.1, from coordinate 247,875,503 downwards.
ACTTTCTGAATTTTTTTTTTGCTCTTTTTGCTTCCCCAACTTTGGGTGTGTATTTTTGTCGTCTCATGACTTGTAGTTGCTGTTAGTGAAAATACATTTATTTTTATTTTCAATGTATGTCCATTAATCGGTTATTTTACTATCCGTTGCAACTTTGTTGTGACTTTGTCCTCGTTTCATGGGCATGTTCAGGTTCATTAGTGGCTAAGCGGAAGGTTCCAATGAAGGTTGATGAATGTTAACGAAAAATTTGCAGGTGGTAGTGATGCACTTCGTCATTTATTACATTTACGACGAAGAACATCATAGCTGGAAAAGTTATTTATTTAAATCATATTATGTCGGTTTTAACAAGCGGCATATTCTTAGCTTGAACAGTTCAATTATAGAATTTAGTCTTTTGACGTAGGTTGAGACATACGACCGACATTCAATTACAAATAAAGTCGTCAATTCAAAAACATATTCACGTCCATATTTGTTTGTGAATTTAGAAAGATTACACAGATCGGGTTTAGAAAGAAAAACGGTTGAACGTTCTTCGATTAGTACCCTCCGCTAGCTGTCTGACATTGCCAATTCATGAATATTCTACACAGGCCCGTACCCAGGATTTCGTTTCGGGAGGGGCCCAAAGATAAAAAAGTAATGTTACTGAAGATTTTTTATGTACCTAATTCTCGGTGTGCCTTTTACGGGTGTTTTAACAGACACTATAAACTTTTCCACTGGAACTGTTATTTCTGCAATACATGTCTTAGACCTCCTAAATAATTATATATCTGTTTTTGATTTTGGGAGGGGCCCGGGCCCCTAGGGCCCCCCCTCTGGGTACGTGACTGATTCTACACCATCGTATAGTCAGTATGTTTGATTAGGATCTACTCGTTTTTTTCGTACTGTAGTAAAACATAGGTGTTGAATCACTAGACTTGTTCTTAGCTTGCATGGCTCAATTTTTTTTGTAACATTTGTGTGTGTGTTTTGTTTTTCTCTTTTCCCGTCATCATAACCATCATTTGCTCACTTCGCTTGTGATGACGGGTTGCTTGGATTTCGATTCCGTTGTGCAGTAATCAAATGGGCGATTTGACTACGGAACAGTGGGATCTAGTTAGTTAGGTGTTTGCCGGAAGCAACACTAGTTTTGTTTCTTTGTTTCGAGTACTCGACATGACATTATGAGTTCAATTTCACACGTCATTATTTCTTTCAAAATGTTTTATTCAATGCTGCACTGTTGCATGACACAATGTTTCTAGTCCTGATTAATGGGTCCCCCCGGTAGGGTTAGTTGTCCTATTCGGTTTGTAATTTTGTCCACGAGATATATGCAGGTTTCACAAAGATCTCGCTCTTTGATTTCGCGTTTTAAGATAGTTTTTCAAGATACGTTGTTACAGCAGCTTCTGCTTATTTTTTTTGTTTGTTTGTTTCTCAGTTGAATAATCATAATATATATTAGTAATAGCAAGGAGAAATTTTCATTTGCGGGTAAATGATTTTGTGTTGTTTTATGTTTGTTTAGATTATTGATTCTTAATCAATCTACTTCACTTTAATAAACGCGTAAGAGAGGAGATTTAATTGTTCAATCAAAATGGCACACAATACTAAAATGATTTTTACTCGATTTTTTCCCGTCTGTTTTGATGTAGCCCTGTGCAGTTATCGTTTTTAAAAAGTTGGTTTTCGATTAATAAAGAAGCGAGGAAAAGGCATGATTTGTTATAGTTAGTGATGATTGATGATAGTACATATAAAGGTGATTTTACATGGAGATAACCTGAAATCACGATGAAAAAAGCTCTAATGAAAATACTTTTACCCGAAAAGTATATACAGGGATCGGAAACTAGATTTGGCGAATCAAACCCAAAATTTTTCAATATAAGTAACGATGAAGAAGCATGAGTCGTGCGAAAATGCACCACTGGTATTGTTGGCCTGACGCGAATGTTTTTAGCATGTTGTATAAACCAATGACAACATAATGAACTGTTTCTCTTTTGGTTTTAATAGCTGGATCTAGAACGATGAAACCATTGCTGATAATCGATATCCGTGTTTAGTAACTGAGGGAAAACAACAATGATAATCGTGAATTTTACCCATGACAATTTCTCATGGCAGTTTGTATTATCGGGCCAATCAAAATTATTTCATCTAACTATCTAAAGCCTATTTTGTTTTTATTTTCCATTTATTCTTACGTACCGCAGAGAGGATTTTTATCGTGTCGTACAAAATAGAGCAAAATGTCTGTTTTGCAATTACTTTTAGCTTGTTTCGTTGCTCTATGACTTCCCTATAAATAGTTGATTCCTTATGTTGTGTTTAAAGAAGAAGCAAATGTCTACGCATTTTCGATCGATATATTTGCCTTTTTCGTCTTAGTGACTATTCTCTTTTACATTGGTTTGTTTTTCCTTGAATGGCTTAACCGAGTTGTGTGTTGGATCCTTCTTGGTTACCATTGATCTTGGAAACATACTGCTATCACACACCGCAGCATTTGTTTATTCTTCTGTAGATGTATTTATAGCAAGCATGAATGTATGAGTGATTGTGTTTTGGTTATGATTGCGTCGTTTTTCCTCAATATCGTTTCAACTTAGTTCTTATCGTTCTAGGTCGAAAACTGAACAAAACGGCGCAATTTGTTGATTATAGAAAAAAAACAGCACAAATTGCTCATTCAAAGAACTGAAGTACAGGCCATCGTCGGTTCGGGTACCAACCAGACCAATCTCCCCAGCAGTTTCATAATTTTTTTTTCAGAATTTGTGAAATATTTACACGTTTCTTCTGATTCACTTGCAAACCACTACTGTTCATCTTCTCGGCTAGAAAAGATTCTCTTCGATTAATTTCAATCGTTCATCATTTAAGTTAATTATAAAATTAATAATAATATTACACATTAAAATGGGTTTATGTTTACGTTTTCTTGTGAAACAAAAACAATCAGCACATCTGATCTCATTTCTGTTTCTGAAAATCTGTAGTACGAATTTGACTGATTTTTTTCTTTATGTTTATCCCAACGAAAAATAGCGAACGGATTCTCAATAGGAACAATTTAACAGAAAACTAAAAAGAAATTAAAATAAAAAAAACAACAATAATTTTATATACATTAAACTATATTCGTCGTGTGAAATAAACACAGCACTAAGAACAAAATGAACCATCAATAGTATGAAATAAATTGTTATGATACGTTATTCAGCATTGTACATCGGAACATAGTGGCGTCTGTCTGTACGGGATTGCCTAACGGCACAAGCAAACGACTCATACCGAGTGACACTTTGCCAGTTGTTTTTGTTTTCGAATTGAGAGGATAAGATAAGCGTTTAAACAATAAACAATATAAACCGTTAGTGTTTCTATACAATTAATATGTGTTAATGATTATTATTTTATCTCACAGTCATAGTTACGTAAAAATTACAACTAAAATTTGGGACTGAAGGGATTCTTTCGGGTTCTGTCCTTGAGCCCCTGCTGCTGCGATGTTGGAGCACAGGCCAGTACAGTGAAGATCCGAGGGGGTTTAGAAACGCAATCATTTCTAAATACCGAGCTAAATACGTTCAATAATGATAGTCAATGTGTTGAAAATTAACTCTAAATATTTGCAGAATAAATAGTTTTACGTTTTGTATATTTTTCTTGTGTATATATGTATAAATATATAAACATTTATCCTTTTTTTTTCAATGCTGTTCCGTGTACCTCTAGGTATACGTGTATGCGTGGATGTGCGGATTGTTATCTTTTCTATTTTGCTGCGCATTTAATGCACCACTGTGAAGTTGCTAAATTATCGCCGTGTGTGTGTGTGGGTGTGTTGATCCACAATAGAATCATGATGAAAATACAGAAAAACATAATATCCGAAACGAAAAACAGAAGGGATGTTCCAAGAAAACAAGTTGCGATATAAAGAACTAATAATATAATTAAATAAATATTATCTAAACGGTTCACAAAACATAGAGGACTATACAGATTCAAACATCAATCAACTAAAAGTGATGAATCGAGAAGAGGGATTTAACAATTAAAGTAAACGGACTGTGAAAACCCTAACGCTTCTAATACACATTAGTTTCTATGCACTGTGCATTCGTTTCGCATGTTTTCGAAAAATTAGTTCTCCTAGCTCCTAGCTTCACGTTTCTGCATTTGCGTGTATCCCAAACGATGATCCCTACCAGTTAAGAAATGCACGAAAATTAAAATGTTTCAACCTTTCCCATTAACAGTTTGTCAGTGTAAGCCGAAGCGTATCTATCAATTTTCTTGTTGTAATATAAAATGGTTGTGCTGACATTGCATCGTTATCACTATAATACGACGAAAAAAGAAAGCCATTCGAAACGGGCGCGAGCGAAAAGAAACTTCCATTCGACCTGATCTGCTGAAAAGTCTCGTTTCGTGAGCATGATGTGAACTTTTGCGATAAAGAAAGTGTCGAAATGTGTTAAAAACTGGCAAGTTATGGCTTAATCTCAATTTTTTCACTTTGTTTAATTGTATTCGATCGGTCTATAATGCAAGTTTGCTCTCGCCGTCTGAGTGCTTCTTTTTTTCTTAAATAGGTGGAAATTACTTTCCATCGAATCTGCTGTATTCTAGTCCCTTTTTTTACTGGATTAATCATTTAATGGTTGTGTGTATGCGTGATTGTTAACATCACTCTCTGACTTTCAATGTAAATTGTGTGCGATTATATTTGTCTTTCGGTAGTATGCGGTAGTGTTGTTCTAGCGTATCGAATCTATTGTTTTCTGTACAGTAAAAGTAGCATCAGTGTTCCTTCAACCTCTTTGGTAGCAAACCCTACTATATGCTTCCACATTAGCCGGTTGCTCTTCGCCGAATCCATGTTGTCGCTGTCGATGATGAGGATGTGACATTATATCCTGTATTTTTTTTTTTGGCAACGAGGATCACACAGTAAGTTGTTGTGGCGTTGTTCCCCAAACTCTGGTGATCTTTGGTTACATTGAAAAGGTTATAGTGAAGGTGGTGAACATTGCAGCCATTTTATAGTTGCAGCTGTTGCTAGTGTTACTACTATTACGACTACATCTACTGTTGCTTCGGCTGCTGCTGCTGCTGCAACTCGTACTAGGAAAAGAGTAGAGGCGATGTTCCGGTACTAGCCATGCTGAAGACGATGACCATGACGAAGACATTATTATAGTTCAAACCAAATTGTACTCCTTTAGATTAGACTGCAGTATCGTATCCTTTACGGCAGCGAACACAAACCTAATGTTTTCGGTATCTGATTGAGGATTTGTGATATTATTGGTGTTTGTGAGAAAGGATTGGAATAATCAGTATATCTTCTAGATCGGAAATTGGTAAACGATCGATGCATTTTCCACCATACAATTAAAACCATCACCATAAGACTTATTTCAATATATATTAGGCATGAAAATAATTGGAATGAATATGATTCTTTATCACAGCTACGGTTATTTTATGATATGATTGCTAATTACGAAACTGAAAACATGAATTTATATTTGTTTATTTGTTTGTATTTGTTTAAAAACGATGTATGATATCTGGAGGGCAAGGGCCATATCAAAGGTAGGAATGAAACAGTTTCTTACCGACTGTGCCCAGTATATACTACATGGAGTGAAATGTCCCGGACCTCTCACAGAAAAGACGTGAATAGTTTCGAACCATGTATATTTTTTTGAGAACAATCCTCTAGATGGCTCAATACCGAATTTCATGACAATACCTTATGATCAAAAAAGAACCGGAATTTTCATTTCAAAATTCCCGCGCTTGTCCAATAGGTAAACTTTTATTCTCTCAACGTTGGCAACACTTTTATACACATTCTGTCAAATTTTGACGCATATCGTACGATAAGTTTTTGTTTGGCGTCTATACAAAGAAGTTGAAAAATTTTCGTGTGGCGATTTTTATAATGGATGAAAATTTTTCAACTTCTTTGTATAGACACCAAACAAAAACTAATCGTACGATATGCGTCAAAATTTGACAGAATGTGTATAAAAGTGTTGCCAACATTGAGAGAATAAAAGTTTACCGATTGGACAAGCGCGGGAATTTTAAAATGAAAATTCCGGTTCTTTTTTTATCATAAGGTATATCAACTAGTGTTTGAATAACAGCTGATCGTGTCAGACGAGTTTTGGTTTTCATCAAGCTAAGGAAAAAGATGAGTTTTGTGTCTTGATAAAACAGCAACGGTGAAATTGAATGAGTTGCGGCACGGATTGGTCCACCATCCTCCGTATTCTTCAGACCTGCCCCCCAGCGACTATTATCTATTTCCAAACCTGATAAGGTTTCTCCAGGAAAATAAATTTTCGTCGAATGCTGAGGTCACTGCAGAATCGGAAGCCTATTTTGAAGGCCTTGATAAATCTTTTTTCATTTCAAAGGTCATCAAAATGTTGGAGGACCGATAGCTCTATATGGAGATTATACTGAAGAATAAAAAAGTTTTCACGGTAAAAAATTGACTTTCTCTTTGTTAGGCCCGGAACTTCTCATTCCATTTAGTACTTGTACGAGCACTTTACATCATCAGGTTGCTTCTGAAATGTATGGAAACTATCAAGGTAGCTCAATACAGAACAGCTCCTTACATTAGAGAAGGTAACAGGTTAGAGTGCCCGACTCCCAGAGGGACCAATAGACATCTCATTTACGAAAATCATTAGTTAGAGTGAAATCAGCGCTATATCTGTTTGATGAATTTACTTTTCGAACTTTTTTTCTGTGGTATTAGAGCCGAACAAAAGTCCTACTTATTTTTATGAACAAAATTTTAGCTATTTTTTAATCTGTCTTTTTGGGACTGATTGTTGGAAAAACTGCCGGGAACTGAAAAAGTGTTATATCTTAATGTATTAATGCATTATTTTGTGCAGTATTCATTTATCCAAATTTTAAAAAATGCAATTCCTACTTTTCATTTTGTCCTGGGATGCATTCTAAATTTTCGAATTTGATGATTTCCCCCAAACTTTGTTATCCAACAGAAATTTAACGAACATAAAGAAACTTGGTTCGCATTGAATGAATAATCCGTCGATGGTTCTCAATTTTACTCTTGATTACAATATTGTACCTAACATTCATTACCCGGAAGGTGAAATATTAAAACATTATTCGAAAACCACATTTTTCAGTGGTGTTCAAATGTACATAACTGTTCATATTGAACCACAAAGTTAATTTTCAATTGTATGTATCTAAAAACCAAACGTATAACAAGCCATTCAGAATATATTAAAATGACCTATTGCTAAATAAGTTTGCAATTTTTTTCTGATCTCTGTGGTCAATAAAGTGTTGATCAGAGCTGCTAAATGTCACTATCAACTAGCAACTTTACACGACGAAGATTGGAAAGTTTATGTCATCATATATTGAGTGTCTGAGAGCCGATCTGTCAATACTTAAATTCTCTTGATATTATACTCAACAGGACGCTCATTGATTTCCGATGCGATTGATATTATCTTCATTTCTCCTGTCACTGCTTGATTAAGATGTGACTAAATATTAATCAAGCAGCATAAACATTGGATTAAATTCATGTACACCAATAAACTCCGAAGTCCGATGACATTTTGCAAAGAACAATTAAAGGCTGTCCGCATTAGGTCGATCCGACCGATCAGAGCTCTCCGGCGTCTCCTTTTTTTTTATATCGTTTATTTATACCCGGCTTTAACCTAATTTTGGTCGTTCGCCGGGTTTGTATCCAAAAGGGAGGGGGGGATGAAATCATGGGGAGAGGGGGAGAGAAGGTATTTGTAAATTACAATGTGTTAGGCGTCTCCTTTTTTCTGCTTTGGCTATGGCTGAGCTGCACATGCAGCTGTGTGCATGTGCAGCTCAGCCATAGCCGAAGCAGAAAAAAAGGAGACTCCGGAGAGCTCGGATCGGTCGGATCGGCGTAATGCGGATAGCCGTTTAACTTTATCAATTTATGTTTATGTTAGTACTATCATGGAGTTTTAATTTCTAGAAATAGGTTTTTGGTAAGTTCGACGATGTTTTAGATAAACGCGAATCGAATAACTTTCATTAACTTTTCGTTTGAGTGTTTGAACAGAATGATTTTACAAAGATAAATTTTTTAATATTACCATTTCTTCAGTAGGAGCCCCTACCCAAAAAATCTCCAAATGGCTAGTGGAAGAATTCAAAAATATGCCGAAAAAGTTTTTTAGTAGATCCATTCCCAATACACAAGAGTTCGCTACTCAACTTCTGAACTCAGATGAAATCGAAGATGACGAAATAATGGTATCTTTCGATGTAGCCGCCTTATTCCCAAGTGTCCCGGTGAAGGACTCAATCAATCTGTTGGGAGATTGGTTAGTTAAACAAAAGAGTAGTAGTTTATGGAAATGCAAAGTAAGGTCTTATCTTACTCTAACCCGGCTTTGCATGGATGTAAATTATTTCAAATTCAGAGGGGAATTTTATAAAAAATTACAAGGGGCCTCAATGGGTAATCCGCTCTCCCCATTTTTATGCGAATTATTTATGGCAAACCTCGAAGAACTTTTAAATAAACAAGGATTACTACCTAATCGCTGGTGGAGATACGTTGATGATATATTTTGCATCATCAAGCGTAACGATTTGGAAAATTTTTTGGATACAATCAACAATTTACATAGGAACATAAAATTCACCTGCGAGAGGGAGACATACAACAGTTTACCTTTCTTAGATGTTCTTATTATACGGGAGGCAAAAACTTTATCTTTCGAAATATATAGGAAGCCAACCAATACAGAGCGAGTTATACCTAATATTTCTAACCATTCTCACCAACACAAAATGGCAGCATTTCACCATATGTTTCACAGAATGCTAACCTTACCCCTCAGAGATGATGCGGTAGTGAAAGAGAAAAATTTTATCTTCGAAAATGGAAAGCTCAATGGATATCCGGAGCGCTCAATCCAAACAATCCTCGATAAGAAATTAAGATCATGGAAAAAATTATCACTTACAACTTTGACCCCCCTATCAGAAAATTTGAAAAAAATATCGGTAGACTTCAACTCTAACATGGCATATCCACTTAAATCAAAATTAAAACCATTTGGCTTGGATTTAGTGTTCAGTAGTACTAACTACCAGTTGACAACTTTATTAGGATCTACTAAAGATCCTACTGACAAATTGAAAAAAATCTGGGGTATACAAAATTTCATGTTATCATTGTGATAAATTATACATTGGACAAACAAAGAGATCATTAGATATCCGTTTCAAGGAACACATAGCGGAAATAGGGAAAGCATCCAAGAATTTGGAACGGGGATTATCACACCATTTCAAGTCGAAAGTAGCTGAGCATGCCTTTTCCGAAAACCATGATTTCACTACAAATCTTAATCACATAAAAATCTTAAGACAAATTTCCAACCCATGGAAATTGGATTCGGCAGAAAGTCTAGAAATTTTCAAACATAATTCCACTTCTTTACTAAACAGAGAGCAAGTAAATAGGTCTTCCTGGCTCTTTAAGTTACTACCTACACACAGGGGACAGACAAACATAGCAAACACTTAACCTCTCCCTACCCTAAACAAATTAGATAATTTTTTCGAGGTATTTATACCTGTTGTAGGAATCTACCTACTTCCGTTTCATATAAAAGAAACAACATTGCAGCATTCTTTCAATAATTAAAAAACCGCTAATACACTGAAGATGAATATAAATTGTATTCGAAATACGTATATGTGATGTGACGTTTATTATACATGATTTATAGTGTTGTGAGATACATAGTGAATTTGTATAGTGACGTGATATACGAATAACTTTGCCGAAGACATAAACTCTCTATTTCATATAGTTTAGAAGATAAGGACGATGCTATGTTGTGCAAACAAAACTGTAATTTATATGACATTTTTGCGTCTTTACAGTGAGTTTTGGAACATTACTTGTCACTTGAAAAGAATCTTCATATCTAGGTGAGTAACTATAGTGAAGACACCAAACAACTCAGATCAACCGCATTATAAAAGAAAGTCAAATCATAGTACGACCACTAGCAGCAGTGATGCTAGTTATAATAATTAAAACACGAAAAATTTGGTGGAGCTGAAATAAAATTTTTGTCCCACCCTAATGAACATCTGGACAACGAGTAGATTTGTTCGTGTTGGATTCCGCATTGTTTGACAACATATCAAAAACAGGCTCGTGTCGATTGGAAACCGATATGTTGAGAAATGTTCATAACAGGTAATTTCCAAATAATGTAAGATAAGACAAGATTTTATTTTTGAATAATTATATACTTAACGAACATGAAGTTTATTGGATATGGCGTCAAGCACACATTATAATAATTCGAGTACAAATCAAAACGATGGCTTTAATACTATCATGAACACGTAATTTAATTTTGTAAAATGTGAAATCTCAAAAAAAAAATCTTTTGAAAATTAGTAACTAGTTCAATTATTAGGCTTAATGTCAGACAATATTTGTGAATTTTATTGTTCAGTTGAGTGGAAAATGCATCGAGTTCGTAATTCTTATTATAACTCTTTTAAACCTTAACCAATGCCCAGTGTTACAAAAAATGAAGATTTATTCAACTGAAAGGAAGCTGACCCACCGGCTAGTAGTATTATTAGTTGTGGAAATAATGAATCTAAAAAAATGATTATTATATAACAAAAACATACACCACCATGCATGAAACATACACTCTTTATTGATACTAATGAGTCGATATTGTAAACTGTCCAGTCGAATAGATTCAAGTGAATGACAGACCAAGCACCAAGACTTGAGCAATGAAATGACATAGGTAACCGAATCAGGCTAAATTGAACTCCTTCAAAGCAGTTTGCATGATCGTATCCTTGACGGCACAGAATACGAGCTTGATGTTTTCGGTATCTGTTATTGGTTCCGGTGTCGTTGATGGAACAGAAAAACGTAACATTTCCCCAAAAGCAAGTATAGTTAAAAACAAAAATAAAATAAATAAACAATATATTAGTCAAAATTTACCCGAAAACATATCATTAATCGCAGATACTACCGTAAAACCTTCTACCAAAGCCACCAAATGAAAAACTAAATATATTAATGAGAACTTTAGGGCAACAAAATGCGATAAAATACAGCATGCTAAACTAGCTTACCGGTTGCGCATGTGAAATGCGAATAGATAATCTTCTCTGAATCTGGGTTCAAGTCTACAAACATACGGAGTATAAATTCTCTGGCAGCTATTGCGTCTCTTTGTGGTCCTGCGAAATATTGCGAATCGAGGAGCGTTATAAAGGGTTTTACTGGTAAGCAATAATAGGATTTCTATTCGCAGCAATCGGATAAAATAGATGACAAAACATTATGTTCTACGTTCTAGCGCGAATCGTTATGCCTCGCAAGGTAATTAGATAGAAAAATCATTTGACCTGTGGCAGCTGTGAAATGCGAGTAGCACATCCTATCCGGATCCGGGTTCTCGCGCAGATAAACTTTAAGAATAAACTCTCGCGCTTTAACGTGATCTTGTTTTGGCCCTTGATTAATTGATTTCGTTGTATTTGAATAGAAAGAACTCAAGGAAAATATTCAAGTTAAATCATTTCACTCACCATCATACTCTGGAAAGTAGTCTACCAAATGCGAATACATTATCTTCTCCTCCAACAAATCCTTCTTGTTCAAGAACAGAATCACCGATGAATGCTGGAACCATGGATACGTTATGATAGTTTTGAATAAAGCTTTCGATTCCTCCATACGGTTCTGAAAAGTATGCAATTGTTTGTTAGAGAAATCCAGATCACGATTTTCGAGACGAGACCTACCTCATTCTCCGACTCGAACAGAATCTGATCGTACTCGGACAACGCCACTAAGAAGATGATTGATGTCACATTCTCGAAGCAATGAATCCATTTCCTTCTTTCAGATCTTTGTCCGCCGACGTCAACCATTCTATGTGGTTTAATATATTGTGATATTGCAGAGAATAAAACACAATTAGGTATACTTGTTTTCAACCGATCGCAATACAAAGAAGCGTTTTGTTCTACGAAAATATTAGTACCGAAAACATTAATACTAAGCAATAAAAATGGACATCAAATTAGTTCACAAAATACTGTTCTATTAGTTAAACGAAGTACTACGAACAACATTATCGGCAATGAGCATGAGAGTTGGGTATGAACAAAAATGAGGTCTGAATTCGAAGCAAAGATGCAATTCACTGTATGAGATAACTTGCACATTTTAACTCTAACTATCTATAACACAAATACACACAGAAACCCCATTTGTAACTGATAGCCAAACTACGTCTGCCGAATAGTAGCGTCAACAAACATGATACCTCTAGGCTCCGAAAGAAAAGCAAAATAGCAAAATTGCTGTTATTGGCTAGATGAAAGCGTGAACTTCAAAACCAACGGCTCCGTTGTTTCCGATAGTAGAAGGAAATGGCGAATTGACTTCCACCGCGTAGAACAGTGACAACACTAGCCGTAATACGCTGCTCTAGCGATACGGGAGAGCAGATCTGTTTCAGTGTAAATGACGACATTACCTAAATATAATACTATCCAAATCGAACGGATACTCTAGGATTCCGGTAGTGGGTGCTCGAGCTCTGAGAATATCCTGCTCAGTTGGGAGGTAATCAGCACTTTCTATACGTTCCATATCGCTTAGGTAACTGGAGAATTTTGAAACGAAAAATAAATGTCAGCTCTACCGTAAACCGGGGCATGGTTCCAGGGCTTAACTAACCGCAATCGTTTTCAGTTTGTGTTTTTGAATATATGTTAATCTTTTAAGATAAGTTTTTATTTTTCGAAAAAACGAACTCCACTCTTTGTAGATACGGTTTGAGTATGCGACCGGTTCAAGCAAACGTGTAGAGAAATTGTATTTTCGTTGTAGAGTCTTATATTTTCGTTGTTAGATGTCGGAGTCGGAATCTAAGTCTAACCTTAAACTCATTTAACTATCCTTAGTTTTATAAGACAATTGTAAATATGATTGGAGTTATATATCAGTTATTCAAAATCAGTATTCATTCAGGATTCCGGTAACATTGAAAGTGTCGTTAGGCTAACCCTTACGGCTTAGTAATTTTGATGAAACTAGAATTGAAATTTCGAATATCAACAAAAATATTGACTCGCATAAAGCCGTTATACTGATTTTAGCGACTTGTTAAAATGTCACAGTTTCACAGAAGACACTTAAATAGTGATTCACACAAGTCCGCATCGGCACGACATTAAATATGGGCTTTAATAATCTGTTCTATGCGTGTTCCTAGTATGTTCTGAACCAGAAAAAATGAAAAAAAAAACATTGGTATCCGATCACAAACCTTAAATGTATCCTGCTCGTTTGGAGATACTGCTTACATAATTTGTATAAGAATTCATAATTTGATTGGCCTGAAAAAAAGTCGATTCCAGTGTCTAACTGAATCTGATTTGGGTAGAGTGTAAAGTCTTGTAGTCTTAATTATTTTTGAACGGTACTTTTGGTTGAACAAATCTTCTATTGCTTACGAGATTCAATAATTTTTGTGACGAGCATTAAAACAATCTATGGCCTCAATAACCGATCATTGTATTGAAATGTTGAATTTCTGATTCCTAGAATAAAAGTCTATTCGACAAGAAAGGAGGCACAAGTATTTATTTATTTAAATTTTTCCTTAGCGAACAGCTTATCCACTGCCACCATTGAAAATGCCTTAGAGGCATGCTTTCCGAAGATAACTGTTCCAAATTACGAACAGACTTTTCTGTAAGTTTGTTCTTCATGATAGCCCAGATATTTTATAAGGATTTGCGTCGTAACTATTCGATTTATCTTATTTAAGCTTTGACAGAGGCGACTTGAAGAACTCATTTACTGTTATCAAATTTGAACATCATCTCGGTCAATTTTATGCGGTTTCGTACAATTTTCGAGTGCGAAAAGCTCTAAATTCCCGCTCTGAGACCACCTCAAAACGTTTACTTTTGCCAAACGTTTGTCAGTGCCAGTGTTGGTGATTGCCGAAAATTTAACAGAAGCTGCCCGATGTTTATCTATATTGTATACAACATTTTCAATCCGGTAAAAGATGCTATAAGAAATCGTGTCTCTCAATGCATGAACCGTGAGAAAATTTTTCTACATTTCTTCGCTTCACTTCATATTCTGAGTATTTCACGGCCCTTAAATAAAATTCACAGTCTGATAATTATCGGTGCTGTGTGTAACTTACCAAGAGAGAATCGCAAGTTGACAATTAATTATCGCAGAAAATCGAATCGATGATTCGACTTGATGATTCTCATACTAGGTTGCAATGTTTTAAAACCCTTGTGTGGAGCATTACATACATTTTCATAGACACAACTTAAACAAAGGTTATATGCACATAGTTAGAATAAGCGGCAATAGTAAAATGATTCTATCGCAATTACAAACTGCCTGTATAAAATCGGATCGCGAAACGAGAATAAGCAATTATTTGTTGCTTCAGAGAGGATCCCCACAGCAGCGTGCTAACCTTTGATTCTCAGAAATGTCATCGAGAGAAATTCGCTCTCGCACTGGTGTCTGTTCTATGTTAAAAGAGCCATGCCGGGTTTTTATTGCTGCGATGATATCCGACTCTCTTTGATGACACTAATTGAATCATGTGAAGAGTTACTAGTGAGCGTTCTTTGATACGATAAAAGCCATTCTTGGTCAGTGCACTGAGTAATGTCGGTACTGTGTCCAAGCCAGGCACGCTTCACTCGAACCCATGCATCATTCGAGAACGCTGATTTTGACTCATTGCGAATCTTGTGCTCCTTCAGCTGGCAATGTATCCCTTTCATGTTGCGCCAAGCAGTGGTTATGAGATTGTATTGTAGATTGACTTCTTGCAAACGTCGCCTTATCGTGTTGAGACAGACATAATTTCTTTTTTTAGCTAGTTTAATCTTGGTTTCATGCTCTAACAATTAGTCGTATGTTCTGGTCGTCGCTCTCGTTCTCCCACGAGTAGGGAAGTCTTTACAATTTTTTGTCGCTTTGTACCTTATTGCACACTTCTGAACAAACCTAAGCTTTTGAATAACTTTTTTACGATGATTTCTAATCTTTTGCTCGAGGTGTCCGACAGAAACAAAAATGCCTCACAATTCTTCGCTTCTTGGAATTTATTTCGATAAACACCTGCTCTCTTCGAAGCTTCGTGCAACTGCGACGTAGCTGACTGATTTTACGATCTCGCAAAGAAAAGTAAATTAGGATATTTTTCAGTTCTGCCACCACGCTCGTCCTCTTTTTTGTGGAGAAAATCAAAAATGGCAAATATAGAGTTAGTTGACATCCTGTTATTTTTTGCATATTAAGTTAAGCAACAGTTCTATCCATCATTTTATATATTGTTTATGAACAATATAGTAATTTTAGAACACGTCAAACTGTAGTTGAACATACTGGATGGAGATCCGAAATTTCTATATGAATTTTTTCATTACTTGCATCGTGGATGAGCATGGTAGGATAATTCTTGATAAATGTTGGCTTTATCATAATTGACCCTAGCCTCTTCCCGCATAGCGTTTTGGCTATCTGGGCAGCCATGGCGCCACCAGACGGCTACCAAAATTGATTCAGTGACGGTTGTCAAATCCAATTTGACAAAACAAAGTCGCCTGTATCTAAGTTAGCCGAGCGTTTTCATTTTCTCACCTTCGCTGAAAATGTCAAAGATTTATATGTGGAAAAATCCTGGTGGATACGGTTGTATCGTTTGAGTTGTATATCTGGCAGCGGTGAGGCAGGCAGTCGGTAGCCAGAATGTCTGCCAGCCATATTTTTCCAGCTGGCAGCGTTTAATCAGCCATCTGGCAGCCATGCGTATGCGGGTTCTAATACCGTTTTCGTTAATTGATCAGAGCAGCCCGAGAGCTGACGCAGAGTCGCCCAAACAACTTTTGAGATGTTTGTTCTTGCAATCTGGGGTCGCTCTAGATTGTTTTTTTCTTTTTTATGAGTTGTTGTTTAGGGCGAGTACCACGTGTTCGTTTTACTCGGAGTCAGAGTCGCCTGCGTGTAGGTTCGAAAACGAAAACGGTATAAGAATCTCTTCACAAACCGAACTTTCTTCCACGAATGGATGATTCCTTATGGACACCATTGGCTTGATCCTTTCAACTCATTTTCAATTCTTCCGTTCGATCAGTATTATTTATGAAACTTTGTTAGTTATTAGCTTTTACTCAAACAGCTCGCGAATTGAGAATGTGGAACATTGTCTCGCTCTAATTTCGATTTGAAAGAAAATGATGATTCCTGAACCTTAACTTACTTTACCTTCGACTATCGTATTGTTTCATGCAATATCTCCATAGTATATCCGTAAAGGGCATGGCAATTTCTCTGCTTTTAGCAGATAGCTTATATTTCTATTGCATTTCAACCAAACCAAATTTGTCAAGGGTTATCCAGATACTGAACAACAGTTTAGCTAGAGTCCCCCAAGAAGTAATAAAAAAAGAGCTGCCTCAGACCGTAACGGCTTCGGTACCTTAGGATGAATTCGCACATTAGAATTAATTCATTTCCGTTGGAAGTTATCCGTAATTTGTGCTCATTAAATGGTTTCACCCGTAACCTGCGCGCACGCTGCATTAGCAGAAATCTTCTCTCGTCTTGTGTCCTTTTCTAATCCACATTAGATATGATATGACCGAAGTCACCCGTTTTCAAACCCAATTTCGGATAAAAAAGGGGCTTTTTCATTGCCAGTTCTAGGATGAAAAATGTTTTCTTGGCTCCTGATTCTTGGTATTGCTCCTGATTCTTGATATTGATTCTAGATTCTCGATTTTTTCTGCATTTCTGGAACGCAGATAACAGTTTTTATATCAAAAAAGCCATCCTTGTTGATTATTTGAATGATTCCCTATCTGACTGCATGAAAATTGCAACTCTTTATCTTTTACTTCCATAGCATTGGAAATTTGGTTATGAATAGTTCAGGTTGAATATGAATCAATGAATTAACTATCAGATATTTGAAAAGACGAAATGAAGCTTGCGAAAAAGGTAGAATTTTCTTCAATTGGTGAAGTAACAGTTTAGATAAGTTTTGAACTCTTAGCAAGCAAGGATTGACATTGTATCCGACAGAAAGCCTAGAAAATTTAACCTATAAATAAAATAAAACGTCATACTCTCGGATACAATATAAAACCATACATAAAATAAACCTAGATTCCCCAGTGTAATAGTAATGTAGTTGAGCAACCCGTGACACCAAAAGCACCGTCTGGTGTAAAATGGGTGCGTAAATGCTCCTAAAATTCATGTACAAAGTTTCCTGTGCATTTAGCACAACCACAGTAGCATAAATCAAATAAACAGTTTTTTGACAATATCTGTCACAATTGAGCTTGAAAACTAAAAATTTGCTCCAAATTTAGATACCTTATCGTAATACCAATCAAACGAGTCGAAGGTTCTAATAATTCGAATATTCAAGGAGATATCGATATTTTTGTATAGTCGATTTTTTCGCCATATCTCAATAGTTCACCAGGCCACATTGTTTGTATCTCAGGTTATATAAAAGTTATATTTTCAAATATTCTACATGAACGATAATATTTGACTTGTATTCATTTCATTCCGTAGCCTGTAAAGGTTGAAGTTTTAGTTTTGGTATAAAAATTGCTACAATCTAAAATAATACCTATTATATGATATTACACAGCCAAGCATTATTGCTTCAGCAACATCAATGCATTGAGCTCAACAGAGTTGGACATTTTTAGCATTATAAATGACTTACTTAGAAAATAGACGACTTCTTACAATACCCATTTTATTGTATACAACTCGTTTTCATTTCAACACAAAACCCATTGCTGCATAAATTCGCGTCATTATTTGATATGTAATTTTTGATCACGATATAATGCCACCGAGTCCACCGTGTATTTCTCACACCACCTCAATACGAAACAGCAGCGCGCAAGTAAAAGGAAAAGGAAAAGTTTATGTCAACTTTTTCAAATTATGGTTGTTTTACCTAAAATTTTAAAATTTGGAGTTGCATTTTCAGATTCTTTGTGAAACTCTGCTACAAACACTACTTTTCAGTTCTAAAACCATCCCCGTCGAACGGAATAGTAACTGTTTATACATTTCAAAAACCAATTACGGGTCGGCAAAGCCAAATTTTAAAATTCTAAGAATACTTAGTTGTGATAAATTTGATTTCGAAAACTTAAGTGTTTTTGGTTTTTCGAAAATCGGTCTAGTTTTTGAATAATTGATCAAAAACGCGATTCGCGCATTCCGCTACATTTCACCTTAATTGTTCGACTGTAACGTTTTATACCTTATATTGAAAATTATGCATTATCATTGAATTCAAGTGATAACCCTTACATATGAGGTAGAAAATATGTGGATCGATAAGAAAAGGTATCATCTCACTGCTAGGTGGATGAAGCACGTTTTTAAACCTATCCTCTTTAAATTTTCTGCGGGATTTCTAAAATAATCAGAGTTCGGAGGAATACGTATAAAATAAATTATAAATGTGAGTAAGTTTACTGGACATGTAACGCGAATGTTGGACAAAATTTCAATCACAATGATATTAAGCAGAAAACATAGAAGACGACTCAAGATATTTGGAGGAACGTGGAACGTTTTATTTTAAATAGTGAACAGTTATTTGTTTACCAAGTAAAGGTCTAATAAAAACCTAACCTTATTGAATTTGGAAACTCAAAACCTCTAAACGCGATCTTCATCCCACTTATTCTAGGAAACCAGAGTAGAGTAAAAACAATATTTACAGCAGCTTTGAGATTTTATGAGATTAAAAATTTCTATTGAAACCACTGACACTGACAGTAGTGCAATTCTGTATAGGATACAAGTACAATCACACCTTCTATAGATTATTTTAAAGTTTTTTTTCTCTCTCCTACCAAAATTCATATCTAGTCACTAATTTGCATCCTTATCAGTCGATAACCGACGTGTAGTCTACGGAAAACATTCCTATACAGATAATCCTTCTATCAGACCAGCAGTACCCGCATGGGAAGTCAAGCGAAACCTAATGCACACAGACACACAGTACAGAATCATGTGATAGACAGCATCGACAGCGCGCACCCAGCCTCGTCATGCCAGAGATCAAAGGACGGCCGAAAAACTTACATGGAAACGATCGCTGCCGTTACTCAACAAAGCAGCGCAGGCAGATCGATTCGACAACGAGCGCATGGAAAACATTCACAGACAGAGTGACTGCTGGCTGTACTGCACGCGAGGTACACATACAAACGCCGGCGGCCGGACGCTAAGACAAACGTCGAAAACCACCAATGATTTGTGGGAAGCGGGTCGAACTGTTAGTGCGGACTCGAGGTAATAAGTAACTGCGGACGATGGAAAGCGTGCTACCATTTCACGTGAGTGAGAAAAACTGTCAAAATTCCTCGATTTAAGCTGTGTGTGATGGAAACATGTGCTGGTAGCGCCTCTGATGTGAACTCGACTATGTTAAAGCGTACTCAGAATTCTTTTCCATTTCTTAGATGATTGAGAACAACACTGACAACACAAGGCATCCAGATGAAAATGCGAACAAATACAATCACAAAAGAACAAACGGCAATCATCCTCATTGGAAGTGCAGTTTTCCCATTCAAAAAATAAAAACACACTTAGATGCACAGGCACGAATATTTCAGACAATCATGAAGTAAATCAAACAAGTAAAATGATAATTTTGCGTGCAGCTTCGTTCTGGGCATGAGTGAAAGATTAGATCATGATGCACCGAAGAATGGAAGATTAGGAACAATGGATGGTTTTAGTACGATTAGAGTTGGCCGTTATTGAGCGAACATAAACTTGCCATGCTGAACGAGTTGGGTATTAGTTGGTTGTATGGTTGTATGGTTAAAGAACACAGGCACAAAAACAAACAAAATAAAAAGTAAACGCAACAATCGCCCGAAATCAAAACGAAGATTCCATATATCGATAGGGAAACCAAATCGAAGCCATATGATATCAGTGGGTACCTAAACCGGATCTCCTCCAGATCGAAGGGATACTCGATAATTCCTGTCGTGGGCACACGCACTCTCAGAATGTCTTGTTCCGTCGGAAGATAGTTGGTCGCCGCCACACGGTCTATTTCCATAAGGTAACTATTTTAACGTCAAATTGTTCGTAGTGTTGCGAGATGTAAAAAAATTGAACGAATAAATAATTTGTTAAATATGTTGGATACCATACTAGACTAGTGTGCTGCAAGAAATCTATCGTAAACGAGTACTGAAATACGACTACGAAGTGTGCCGACAACCTCCCGGAAGGGAGATTTTATTATTTCCGTGTATAAGACAGGATTCATCAAACCGGAGCACAAAGACTACTTACTATTTGGCTGAATCTGTTAGCTGATACTCTCTCCTCCTGTCGTAGCATTCTTGGATACCGGCTTCGGCCCATAGATCCTTGATTGCTTGAACATATGGCGGTTCGAATGTGGTTACCGTCTCAAAATCTACGCTTCGTATCAGTTCCGCGTGTTCCTAAAACAATCGACAGAATGTAACTCGGTTGGTAGAGCGCAAGAAACAGCAAACCGAACTTACCACATTCGCTGGATCACTGTACTGTATCTTCAGCAGGTCCATCGCCCGAATCATCGACTGCATTGCCATAAAAATATTTTGGTACACTAGTTTGATAAAGCCACGCTTGTCTTCGTCCGAGTAACCGCTACCGTGAATAATTCGCATCTGTTTGATGAATGTAGATTTACCCGATTCACCAGTACCTGTTGGAAGAAATGAAAAACGATAGATTAGTTCATTGGATTATATGCAAAAGTACGAATCTTCCCGAATAAGTAATAAATCAAGACAACTGTAAACAAATTCAGTAGACGGCTAATTTGTTTTCGTCTTGTTCAAAAGAAATAATTGCTAGGAAGGAATGACAGCTCAATTTAAACTGCTACGGCACTGTTGAGTCGAAGACGAAACGCGAAAGAAAATGGCCATTTTTCTCATTTATTAATTTTACACGATTAAAGATTCTCCTAGTTATACAGAACCGGCAAGCTCATTGTTTAGGTAGAAAAATTTCCATTGGTTTTGGTTGTTGATGTCCTGTTAGTAGTTTTCACACAAGGCTCACACGTAGTGAACAGCTTCTTGGTGACAATATTGGAATTTGATCGGTGGATATGCGCTCAGATAGAAGCATTTTTACCAGATTTGAGTCTGAGTTCCAAGAATCATTGCAGTGTTCTGGTCAGAACTCTGAATGAACATTTCAAACTAAACTGTCACATGGCTACTATTCAGCGTGCTGAATATTATTCGTGTGATTTGTGTGAATGAGATTACGTTACTTCATCTCATCTGATGATCCCGCATTGACCCAACTAAGTATCCGGGTTTTTGGTTCTCCATACATGGTTGAGTACGTGTATGGGGAGCTAAAATTGAAGGATATTCTATCATTTCTCACCAAATGCGGTAGGAAACTAAAGTCGGAGGGGCTCATCATTCTTCTTGAAATGAATTATTTTCCGTTATGTCCCAAAAAGGGTTTTTAGCAGATTGTTTGACATCCCTTATGAGGCGTTGAATTTAATTCTGCTCATACATATTGCGAATCGTTCTGCATTCTTCCGGGAGTGCAGAATGGTGTAGCTTTTGTTAAGTCTCTGAGTACTCTCGGGGGTTGGAGGTTCTATTAAATGTGCATTTTGGCACCTGAAGAACGATTTGTTTCTTATTGTTTTGTATTGTTTTTCCACCTCATCCACTTCACAGTTCTCTTTCATGTTCCTTTTATCCTTTCCTTCCTATCAGGAAAATGATGAGAAGCCACGGCAAGGCAGAAATCTCCTGATAACTAGGGGAACGTGCCACTTGAACCGATTTGTTCTGATTCCTGAAAAAGGTATTCTTTTGATCATACTTCACGTAAATAATATTTTTTCATATTCTCACATATAAAAATTTAACGGATTATTTAAATTTAGTACAAATTTTATGGCATATACAGATATACAATCAGATTGGAAAAAGAATGGCAAATCTAAATGCACGCACAAAACGGTAACAATGTATAAAACATTGTGGATATTTTTTGAAACTGTTTTATAAGCAAAGCGAAAACCAGACTAAAGAAATAGCAGACATGAAAAAGTTAAAAAATGGGACTGGCAACTTTCTAGAGAAATTGTTTAACCAAATGAACTACTCTGAATGCGGTTCAGAAAGCATTTTAAATGCGCAGAAATTCCAAACATGTACAACTGTGCACAGCCGAGGCGTGGTTCAATCCAAGACAGAATACATTGAACTACGCCCCGGCCGTACTCAGTTGTACATGTACGGAAGTTCTGCGCAAATGAATTTTGAGCTTCTTATCGTATTCAGCGTGCGTACAAAACACCGTTCATATCGAATTTCACAATGCGGCTCCAGAACACGACTAATAAGAAATCGATCCGTGAGACCATCTGTCATTCATCAAGCTGCAATCTCCGTGGATTTCAGACCGGAATTAATGTAAAAAATGTTCTCTTTTACATTAGAGGAAACACTCATCCAAATACCTGCCATGGTACTCGTAAAAACGAGATTTTAGAGTATCCGATCTGAAGCTCCCATACAAAAAGTTTTGGTTCAAGAAATCGGCTTCGGAGATTTTATTCATAAAAACGGTTTACTTCAAATAAAAAAAACGATTGTTTTGTTGTTTTTAGCATGTAAGACTTTTTGACGTGAATACGTCACACTTTACTACGGCACCTTTTCAAAATTCACTCTGTGCAAGAATGGGCTGAGCTTAATCGTGAAAATCTCTTGTTGTATTCCATGCAGGTACTTAGAGTTTTTTTTTATCATACAATCAAAAATATGTTCAGAAATTTACGATAAAATTATCAGTAGTAGAAGACAACCACAAATAACACGAAATTGGAGATTTCTGAAATGTTTAGTATGAACGAGCATTAAGGTGAAATTGAGCGCTAAAATAAAGCGCGCAAAATCCACACCGTATCAATTGAACGAATCATCGCACAAAGCGTATCGTGCAAAATATCGACACATAGAAATACGGAATATTTTCCGTAATTGAGTACAGTGGGCTTACGACACGTTTTATTCGTTAGTAAAACAAACACTTAAGCTTGATGAGTGGATGTCAAAAATAACTTCGGTTTATCGAAATGTAAATTCCAAGACATTTTATATTTCGCTCCAGTTTGTCAATATTGTTTCAAATCTCTACAAATGGGCATTTTAGAATGAGTTCGACGAGTAGGTCTCAAAAATTTATGGTATTTTGGTATTATTAGAACGAGTATGACAAATATATGTCAAAAAGTGATGGTTGAGGGAATTTTCAAATACAAGATGACGTCTTGCTGGATTGTCAATTGGGATTTGGAAATTGATGCTTTAGAGCATTCCAAAAACCAAGACGGTGATTTCTGATTTATCGCTATGTTTTAAAACTCTCGCCTTAAGTTTGACTCAAATGTTGGTTAATATTGTACACGACCCTTTAAGAAAATTACTGAAAATAGTCTGCATCGTCAAGTTTCAGTTCCACGAGCTAGTAGGCCACTGTACAATTAACAATAAGCGTGATACAGGGTGGGCCATTTAAAGTGGAAGCATTTGTTTCTGAACAAAATATATGAAAAAAAAACATTTCTATTTATTTTGAGTTCAATTATAATTTTGGAGATATGTTACAGCTATCGAGATGACGGCGATTTCACGTCGTATGTTGTCTTTGAGGTGAGCTATGGCCCTTGGCTTACGTTGGCCTTACAATAGCCTCACAAAAAAAGTCAAAAGTCAAAAGCTATGACAATGATCATAACAAATCGATTGTTAGTCGAGCTGTATGGCATGTTGCACCGTCCTGTTGAAACCAGTAGCCATTTAAACCATTTTCACGAACAATGGGCATCACAAAATCATTTTTATCATGGCTCTATAACGATCGCCATTAACAGTTTTTATTGTTCCATCTTCGTGTTGGAAAAAAATAGGGACTAATCACCATATTCGTACATACACCACCCCAAACTGAAACTTTTTGGTCGTATATAGGTTGTTCCTAAATTAATTGAGGATTTTCAGTAGCATAGATACGATAATTTGGCTTATTACCGAATCCATTTAACGTGAAATGTTTCTCATCTGACATAATGATTTTTTGCCAAAAGTTTGTCTTGTTCTCGGCCATTTCATAAACAATGTCAGTGCGTTCTTTTGGTGTGTACTGTTCTATGGTAAAATTGTCTTGGAATGACGCTTCCAACGCGGTATATCATTAGTCGATTTGAAAATTCTGTCAAAAGTCATTGGGTTGTCCGATGATTTCACTTAAATTGGCCCATCCTGTACTATGTCATATGCATGGTAGAGGTAACGATTAAAGCAACTCTAGTTAAAATGTTTATTATTTTGGATAGTGCTTGCGGTGCCATTCTTATTCGTTTTCACGTCAATCCGGTTATGTATGGAATTACCCACCCGCCTTGTTCTCTGAAGCTTTCTGAAACATTATTTACTTTAATTCTTTTTTCAGAGGCTCAAGTTTCGGGTGTATGGTTTCGATCGGTGTAGCTCCAAAAATACTCTGTGTAATGATTTCAAAAATTTTCAAAAGATTCTTGTAATCTATTTTGAAATTGAAACAAAATATGTGATTTTTGTACAGTAGTACAGTAGTCAGTCGTCACTTGTTTTCATTCTAGCCATCGAAAAGGATATTACACCTCGGTGCAATATCCTAAAAGTTGTTACATAAATTCACGTAAACTTTGCGTCTATTTAGCAATTTAAATTGAGCTGCTAGGCTGGTATGGTAGTTCAAATTGAACTATTTCAAGCACTGATGAGACGAAGGCGAAACGGGAAGAAATTTGAAACAAAATATGTGCTTTTTTGTACAAACCATCTCTGTTTAAAATGTTTAAATCGTTGTAACTCTGAAACTGTTTACCGAATAGTAACAATTTCAAATAATCGATTGTGCACTCTGAAAAAAAATCAATACTGAATGTTTTTTTCTATAATCTAATCAGGAATTAGAACAATTTGGCTCAAATGGCTAGTTCCACTTGATGTTTGGAGATCTGTGCCCTTTTTGTATTTGATGAAAGATTTCGTTTTAAATGAAAAAGTAAAACAGTATGGAGCCATTAGCGAAACTTTGAAAAATTTCATTGATCACTTGATTCATTCTATAGATTAAGAGTAATGAATTCTTTGAAAGTAGTGTTTCTTATAGATAAAGTTCTGATCTAACAAGTCAGGTTCGCTTCATATCCGAGCATTTCGTTTTGATTCACAAAAACTCAAGAAAAATTGTGACTGATGCTATTTGTTTCGACATACAGCCACAGCAGGATCGGGATGGTCCTAGGATGTGGTTTCCTCGCCGAAATAGCTCAATTGTAATGAGAGGATTCGGATTTTTCTCGGCAACTACCAGTAATTCCATTAGTACTGTTTTTGGACTCAACTTTTACTAAACTACCAGTGATAGTCTCGCGATGTCAGCTCATCACGGATAAAAAATCCTTTCTTTCTTTATTGCGAAATATTCGAAAACGGATCACGACGTCTTCACACGGTGAAAGCTTTACCGGAAGTTATGCCGCACTACCAATGCCGCATTATGACAGCAAATAATCGCTAATTGGCTTTTCAATCGCACTTAAGACTAAATTCAGGCCGACTTTGGCAAAATATGCGGCTATTCATATATAATGCTTATTTATGACTGGTATGCATTCTGAAAGCTGTATTATGATTGATTTACAACAGATGAGCTTTCAGAATGCAGATACAGAGCTGTAAGCATTTTCGGTGCTCATAAAAGGCTATTTTAATGCCATTATTAGTGCTTACTGGTTACCTGGGTAATGTCGATGTTTTGATGGAGTTTCTTTGCACCTTATGCGCACTAAGCACCTGAATGATCGACGTAAGACGTGTCATTTCTTTCGGTCGCTCTAATTCGCAACGAAAAAAAAAACATTACAGCTACACTATCTACAGTTCATCACTCATACTCCATGTCGGCTGGTCCCAATACTGTTTAATGTTGTGTGCTATCACCGCTATTAAAACGTGATAAGCTTTTGACTTATGTTGCTGTAGTCTACATATATTCAGAGTAATGCTTCTTCTTATTCGGCTTAAAGATAAGACAATTTTGTACGGTATCACTTCAAATATGGTGGTTGGTGGGACAGTTTTGTACTTTCACATCAAAGTCAATTCAAAGTTTGCAGGGTATAACTAAATAGACATTTACCTTAGCAAGTTTGAAAAATATTTGCAATGAACCTGGTCGAGTATAAGTCACACAGTATAGCGGGAGTGAATAGCTTATCAACTAAAATGTTTACATTTAGCCCGGTGGAATTCCGGTTACTTATCACCCGCTAAATTATTATTCTAGACAGACTTATCTCCGCGTTCGGCAGGCAAGATTCAATGATTTATTTGTTCAAGTCTGTGAGATGAGAGATCCCGTCAAATGTCTCGGTTTTTTTTCTTCTGTGAATGTTGCCACGAATCAAAGTAGTGCAGTATTTAGCTAGCATAGAACGATGAAGCGGCGGTAGTAGAACAACATCTTTAGGACAGCAGACGTGATGTCTCGTTTATAGTCTTGGGACATTATAACAAGCAAACAATATCATCCGATGCCTAGCTCCGTCATGGTTTGCGACCAACCAAGTCTACTTTTAGCCTCAGTCTGTCCCTAATAGCAGTGGCACACACTTGCTGTCCATCTGACTCGCTGGTAGCATCATAAACAACAGCATAGTAAACAAATCATTAGCATACAGCCATCAAAACCCAGCGTACAATACGGCACTAATCGATTTCTCGTTGGATGGCGCTAATAAGAGACCGGTGTCCCGAACAAAGTAAACAAATACACACAGGCTGGTAGAATGCACAATTTGATTGTGCTAAATCTTGAAATGGAGTGCGACTACTTCATGTGACTCGAGTCAGATAGCAACGGCCAATGTTTATCTAACTACGGACAAACACGAACCACTCGAAATAGGACCTCACGCATCTGAGTGAATTTTATCGAATGATTCAAGAATACTGTTTATGTGACCGGCCGTCTTCGTCCATCTGATTATTTCATTGCTAATTGAAAAGATTCATTTGATCGATTCTGGTTGAAATTAATTTTTCAACTGATTTTCATAAAACTAGTTGAATCGCCTGGGTACCATGAGCCAAATGTCCTATGTTCGAGCCCCGAAGAACTGAAAAAATTTTTGATAAATCCAGCTTAAAGTAATGAAAAAGAATTATAAGAATCCATTCGTAAAGTAATTTCGTGGCCGGAATTTCTCTTTGAAACGAATCACAACAGCTAGCCTTCAAGCTCGAATCATAACTCCCGCAGCATTCCTTTACGACATGATTACACGGTTAAACATTGAAACGATTGAAACGACTTAAACAATGAGAATCTATCTTACCTCAAATTCTACAGGTTAAGAAGAACTTACAGAATGTTGAGAGCCTAGAAATAAGTTTCCAACGTTTTACAAGACGTAAGGCTGTCAGTATAAGTGGTAATAAATGTTATGTTTTATATGTGAGCTTGGTATCAGTCTCAGCTTGCTGTCATACCTCGTCCGAGACAGTTGACAAAATAAGCCATTTACGGGCGAAGCGACAGAAACAATGAACAATACACTGTGTGAACAATGCGACGATTTCGTAATGAGATAACCTAACGCTTTCGACCTTCGGCACAATAAAATGAAAACTTGCTTGAGAAGTGAAATCATCTCGATTTAAGGCAGGTATATTTGCTTCAACTGAATAAAACGAATAGTGTTATATACGTTCAAGAGCTTTACAAGAATAAAGCACCTTCAAAGAATCCATCATGCGTAACAACAAGGAATGTCTGCTTCCGCAAACAACGAACGCAACTTGAGGAAACATTAAAATAAGACAGGAAAACCCCGCAACGATGTTTCCAAAAACAGCGACACCGAATCAATGGACGAAGGCAAGATTAGTGTATCATTGCCTCTTTTTTTATTCGCTGGATAGTAATGATAGCACCTCTCACTCATGGAAAAAAGTAACAACAAGTTGTAGTAGATGGTAAACTGCCTTAAGAAATAAACGTATTTATTAAAAAAAAGTTGTAGTAGTTCCTTTATTATTATGAGCTTGGCCACGTTGAGGGCTGAGGCCAGTGTGTTTTAGGGCGTTTTAGAGGGCTATTTTGCACGCTTCAAATCTGATTTTCTCAGAAATGGTGACGAATATCAAAAAACCCAACTAACAATCTCTTAGATAATTAGTTTAGATTATTGTGTGCAAATTTCAGAATGATTCATTGACATTAGCGGTCGGGAAAGTCTTTTTTTCTGAAGGAAGAATTGCATAGCTGAAAACACCGTCTTTCAACTTGTTCATTGAATATCTCGCCTTCAAAAACATGGATCAAAAATCTATCCTGACAATGTCTAGATAATTTAATTTAGATGCGATTAGTGCATAAAAACATATATGTTGTCGCGATAAAAATGAAGTGAATGTTATTTTTGTGAAGGTAAGTGGATTTCTATGCAAGCGCCATTTTTTTCTGCTCCAGTTTCCTGGAAACGTAACGAAACATGAGATAGAAATAAAATCGGTTCAGCAAGGTTGCCAAACAAGCGGATTTTAAGTGATATAGTCAAACTTGTAACCGAAAATATCAAAACTTTCTTGGCCACCCGGCCACATCATTTTGCACATTTTCCAGAGAGAACGGAGGAAAAAGGTAATACGCAGAGCGAGCCACGTGGTTATACGCGTTATTCAATTTATTCTGGAAGTTATGAGACTTCATCTATGCAAATCTGATACTGTGAAGAAGCAAGAACTCGGCGCACAGACCCAAGATTTCTACTTCGGTTGACTTAAAAACTTGACAAACCATTCTTGAAATGTTGTTTATTATAACAAAATACAAAAGAAAAAATATGATTATTGAAAATTGTTAGACTTTACGGGCTCCCTAGAACAATAAATTGTTTCTTTCGATTTTATAGACAATGCAATTTAAACGCGTTTTTCTCGAAAGCAGGTTTTGGAAGTCCGTGTCCATCGTCATTCGAAAACTACTTGATCAATTATTTTCAAATTTCGTACACCCTTTTTACATGTAAAATACTAGGTCCCAACGACTTTAAACAACCACCAAAAATTCAAATAATTAAAAAAAAATCTTTTGAATTTGAACATCTGTTTCAACAGAATTCGAAGCCGAATCATATCGTACAGATCCATTACATGACTGGTGCTACGAACCTACGGACACTAAGAATCCTTCCACGTCGGGGCTCAAGCATACGACAAGTGGCTTGTAAGACCAGTCGGATAATTGATCCAGGCTTTTTCGTGAAGTAAGCTTTCGTTATCGATAGTCGGAAAACGTTCGAGAGAACATCAGATCCTAAGCAGACTTTCGCGGTTTGAAGATTTGTACGTATTTGTGGATGAAATGCGTAAGAAGTGATGCGATATTTCTAAGTGTTATGTAACTTGTAATGTAACCGTACCGTTGATCATATCAGCTTTACCATTCATCAACAATTCCATTTAAATGCATTGGTTAAAAGAATAAGATGAAAATTCGTTTATTTGCTTCTAAATTTTGTGTCTATACACCAGAAGTAAACACATAAACAAACCACTGATAGTTGTCAAAATTAGTTCATTTTGTTCATTTTTGTGAGGTTATGTCATGTTCGCGCAAAACCTAATTGTACTTTTTTACATTTATTTTAATATAAAATTTCTTCATGGTACCGAAACGAAGGTGTTTCGTTGCAAAACAATGAGGTAAATCATCTAGTGAGATGATTATTTGTTCAATTGTCCTATGTTTCACAGCGAACGAACGAACGAAGAAAGTGAAACACTCTTATAGAAGGACCTGAGGGGACAATATGATAGTGGCCAGTTGGTTTTCACATATCAAAACTTGCTTGGGTGTAGGGCTATTGTACCAAGAATCATCACATTAGTAGAGTTGTCATGTTATTTCACCGATTACTCGACTTTCAGTCAACGAATTGTGATAAAATCGAACGCAAAATCTTTGCTTCGGCTCTAAGAAGCAGAAAATTATTTCGAAAATTGTGCAATACTGCTGTTATAGCGAGGCATAAAACTCGAAGCGACTGCAACTAATTTCATCTTACTATTAAAGTCGAACAGAGACTGAGAGCTGATCTCCCTTCAACCAATGGGGTTCGTATATGAGATTACTACTGAAGCTGAGATGAATGGGGGCACCGTTATCTTATATGCTCATAAAGAGGTAAACATTTCAAATATCTTCAAGTAGGGTAGAATAATTCTGTAAACTCGAAAGCAGTCTGCGGAAGTTTAATATGAAGAGTGGAGCACGACATTTGTTTACTTAGTAAGCAAAAACAAAGAAAAAATCTGTTAATTTTGACGAATACAGACCTGGCATCTGACATGTGACCAGTTGAATTTCGTTGGTGACCAGCGACTCATACTTCGATTGAAGAACACGTAAGAAGGAATCGGCTTCGGCGGGGGATATTTGAAAGTTTCTGATTGATTTAGATGAAAAAAAAACACTATCGTAACTCAGCGTTTGCGATGATGCTCGGATATTCATGGGCAGTTGAGTTTTACTTGAATCGAAATGTGCATTTGAGTCTAGTGTCTGAGTAATATTTCTCAGTTTTAAATATTCAACCAGATTTGAACAAATTGTCGGAATTTTTCGGTTGTTCGAAAAAAGAATTCCTACTGTAACTCAAACATTTTGCTTAATCGCTTTAAATTGAAAATTTTGATCGGATAACTGCTACTGAGCATATCTCGCATCCTGCTTTCGTTAATGAAAGTGTGGAAAACCGAAAATTTCGAAACAAGGTATCTTCAGTGAAGAAAGGATACAATGGGCAAAGTAATAGAAGATCCATCTTCCTTTTTTTCAAGTGAATAGCAAATCGTGACTCACGGGCGCCATGACATTCAAGACCGTGGCAATTTTTTACTTATCAAAATAGAATATTTTATACACGGTTCGGTTCGATGACCGGACTCATTTTCGTGCAAATAGGAAAACGATCCAATACCACGCACTACACACAGACTAGATATCGATTAAACGATGGCTTGTTGGTTGGTGCTTTTCTCTACTCAGCAACAACGTTCACCGTTCTTGAGCCTTCGCTAGTACCGGTATACAAATCCGTCATGTTAGCTATCGGAACGTGCCCAAGTGGAACCTTTTTTTTCCTGCAAACATTTCACACCAAAGCGCAAAATCATTCATTCTTTTCCTTCCGTTCATACAACTTCTCGCCAGAACAGAGCACATTTTCATTCACTAAAATGACAGTAGCTGGGACATGTAATCTCAATGTTTTTCCTCGCCTTCGATTGAGCAAGGTGCTACCGAAGAGAGACGATTCTAGCATTTCGCCAGAATGCAAGGCATCGGAGGACATATTTTGTCGATTCTGGATTGTGCCAGTAGAATCCGATTCTCGGCACCAGTCGAATCAATGAAGCTGTGTGTATGTTTAGCCGTCGCCGCCGCCGCCGTTGTCGTCGTCGTCTTGGTCAATTCTTTTCCAAAAATCTGTGAAAGCATAACAAGAAAAACGATGCTCAAGAGAGCACATGCGCACAAGCACTGTTTGCCTTGCTAATGTCTCGTTTGACACTTTCGACATACCCGGCAGGGAGTAGCCGGGGTGATGGCTTCAATGATTTGGCTAGACGCGAGACAGGATCGAATATTATCAATAATTATTTCTGGGGCTTGTGCTACTACTTCAATGAGAGTAAGGTTGGTTTGGATGGATAGTACACTTTATGAGCTCAATTCAATTAGGAAGATTGGTTGTTTCAAAAACATTTACTACTACACATGTTCTGGTAAAGTAATAAATGATCATAGTTTCTTTACTCGTATGTTTGTTAGTAAATGCTTTTAAAGGAATTAAACATACAGTTCTATTAAATTCGAGAAATTTTGAGTCAAAATTAAATGTTGTTTCATAAAAATCTACATCTGATTAAGATATAGAACACGGAAATAATAATAACTATGTCTATACTAGAGTGGAGGTTAATTGCCGATTTCAGTTTTCCAGTTTTTTTTTCCGGTTTGTGAGATAAAAAAATCCCGGTTTTTGGAATAGGTTCAAATCGCCTCTGTTTAATTTTTTTAATATTCCTTCAATTTAAGCTTTGCACAGATATCCCTTGTCCAAAAAATTTTATTATAATAGATATCCGCTAATTGAGGTTTGAAATACTGTTCGGGTATCTCAATGTATAAATAGAAAAAAAATTCATTCTAAGGGTTGCACGTAAACGATTTGTTCTTAGCGTAATCGATTTGTTCTTAAGGCAAGTCGGTGTTGAACAGTCGTTCGCACCGCACGCGTATAGCTCTTGGCTCCTGGAAATCTTTTCTAGCTACCTAGAGTTTCATTGATTCAAGGCTTCAGTCTTTTTCAAGGCTACCTGAATCACTAACATTTAAAGACTAACAATTCTAATTGTTAAATTGATATTCTAATATAATCAGTCTCTTTCCAGACTAAGAAATTATCAGCCTTTTTAAGGCTAGCTATTCAAAGAACTATTCTTCGAACTAATCAGTCTTTATTAAGACTACCACAAAATCAGTCTTCATTAAGACTTTTCCAAACTAGGAGTCTAATCGAAGACTAATTTAGCCTAGTTAATTTAATTTCAAATTTCATTCATTTCAAAAATGCCTGCGTCCAACCTGAATTCTGAATCCGATTGTAGCGACATAAAAGAAAATTCTTCAAAAATTCCCTAAATGAACGCTTGTCGTTCTGGGAAAAAACAACAATCTATGCCACCAGTGACGGTGATGATTCCGACTTCAGAGCATTCCGTACTGAGCTTTTCACTTTTCTCCCGGAAGTAAAAGTCTCATTTCTAGTCGGACGAAGAGGTGAATGTCGAGTCTTGGTTGATGGATTGGAAAATTACGAACGTCTTATCCGATATTTGTCCGAGAAACTTCATAAATTTTATTCATATGATATAAAATCAGACAGACCCTTCGAGGCTGTCTTGAAAGGCTTATCAAATGATCAAAGTACTGATGAAATTAAAAATGAAATAAAAGAATTGCTTGGTCCCAAGTAATATTTATGAAAAAAAGAGCGAATGGTACTTCTAAACCACGCTCTGGATTTTCCCATGAACTTTACCTAATACACTTCAATCGAAGTGATGTAAACAATTTGAAAACTTTAGAAAAAGTACGTTTTATTTCCCACATTAAAATTCATTGGGAACATTATAAACGGCATAATCGTATTGCAAACTTAACGCAATGCCGTCGTTGCCAAGGCTTCGGCCATGGAACCAAAAATTGTCATATGGATATACGGTGTTTGAATTGTGGTAAATCGCATTCGAAAGACGTTTGTCCAATGAATGAAACCACTGATAAATTTTCATGTTCAAATTGCAATGGAAATCATAAATCCAACTATTTGAAATGTCTTGTCAAGGAAAAAATTTTAAACGCTCGTTCGCTTAGACAACAAGTCAAATGAACGACCTTAAATTTACAGAACATACCTGAAAATCAAAAAACCGTTACAAATGCCACGCCCAATTCTTCTAAGGCACTTATTTCTTCGAATTTAAAACAAAAAACAGGTACGCCTGCCAATTCGTCTTCTAACGAAAACAACCTCGATCGACCTCGTCATCATCTTCTTCTAATGTCAGTTATGCCAGTATAACAGGTAGAAATCTACCACTTAATTATTCTAATGTAAATAATCAAAACACAGGACCGCCTTGCAGTTCATCTTCTAACGAAAACAATTTATTAATAGGTAGATCGGCCATATCATCTTTTTCTAATGGCAGTCTACCTACAAATATTCCTTCAATGCCATTCGCTTCTTTAAATGAAGTTGATTTAGGCGATATAACTGAAAATAAAATGATCTACCTACAAGATCAACTTTTTCAAATGATCATCCGAATGAATTCGACTTCATCACTTTTTGAAGCATTTCAAATCGGATGGCAATTTGCAAATAATATTATAATGAATTTAAAATTTAACAGTGATGTTAAATAATTATTTGAATATTTTAAATTCGAATGCTCAATCTTTGAAATCGAGTGAAGATGAATTTTATAATTTCCTCAAAGTTCACAAAATTCATATTGCCATTGTGACAGAAACTTTTCTTAAACCAAATGTCAAATTGAAAAGTAATCCACATTATGTGGTTCATCGATTTGATAGGTTTACTGGAATGGGTGGTGGAGTTGCCATTTTTGTCCAACGGCAAATTAAACATCGAATTTTACCTTCTTTCAATACTAAAGTTATTGAAAGCTTGGGAATCGAAGTTGAAACCATTCATGGAATTTATTTCATCGCTGGAGCATATTTGCCATTCCAATGCACCGGTGAACAATTAAATTTCTTTAAAGGCGATTTGCAAAAACTCACAAGATATCGACCGAAATTTTTCGTAATAGGGGACTTAAATGCTAAGCATGTCCAGTGGAATTGTAGGCAAAATAACAGTAATGGTAAAATACTTCATAATCAACTCTCAGCTGGTTACTTCACAGTTCTTCATCACAGTAATCCGACTTGTTTCTCTTCCGTGAAAAACCCGTCTACAATTGATCTGGTTCTAACGGATCAAAGTCACATTTGTAGTGAACCGATTACACATGCTGACTTTGACTCAGATCATCTTTCTGTGACATTCAGACTTTCCAACGAAGCTTTAATTAATCCAATTAGTTCTATATTCAACTATCATAGAGCTAATTTGTTGGATTACAGATCTCACATTGAAAATCATGTGGATCATGAAATTATTTTAGAAAATTCTGCGAACATCGACACAGCAATTGATAATTTGAATCATTGCATTATCGAGGCTAGAAATCTTTCAGTTCCCAAAGCTCCAACTAAATTAAATTCTCCTAACATCGATGACAATCTTCAACTGCTCATTCGGTTGAAGAATGTTCGCCGACGACAATATCACCGTTCTCGTGATCCTGCTATGAAAAACATAGTTAAGGATTTACAAAAAGAAATTGAACATAGATTTACTCTTTTGCGAAATGAAAATTCCGCTAAAGAAGTTGAACTTCTTAATCCATATTCTAAACCTTTCTGGAAACTTTCTAAGGTTCTTAAGAAATCTCAGAAACCAATTCCTGCTCTCAAGGAAGGAAATCAAATACTTCTTACAAATGGCGAAAAAGCTCAAAAACTTGCTCAGCAGTTCGAGAGTGTCCACAATTTTAATTTGAACGTTGTGAGTCCTATTGAAAATGAAGTCTCACTGAAATATGAGCATATTTCAACCCAAGTGTTATCACAAGATGACATTATTGAGACGAATTTTGATGAAATTAAATCAATTATTAGGAAACTTAAAAACATGAAGGTTCCTGGTAATGATGGGATTTTTGATATTCTTATTAAAAATCTTCCCAATGTTGCCTTGAGACTCCTGGTTAAAATTTTCAACAAGTGTTTTTCATTAGTTTACTTCCCAAAAAGATGGAAAAACGCAAAAGTAATTCCTATCCTGAAACCTGATAAAAATCCAGCAGAAACATCAAGTTATCGACCAATTAGCTTACTTTCTTCTATCAGTAAACTTTTTGAAAAAAATATCTTGTTGAGAATGATGTCTCATATAAATGAGAATTCAATTTGTTTACCAGAGCAGTTTGGATTTCGTCATGAACATTCAACTACTCATGAACTTGTCAGAGTAACGAACATGATAAAAGCAGATAAATCTTCTATGTTATCCACTGGAGTTGCTCTTCTAGACATAGAAAAGGCATTCGACAGTGTTTGGCACAAAGGTTTAATAGCAAAAATGTCTGATGTCCTGCTTCCTATTCATTTGATCAAAATTATTTAACTGATCGTACTCTTCAGGTTAGCTATCAGAATTGTAAATCTGAATTGCTACCCGTACGAGCCGGTGTTCCGCAGGGTTCGAGCGTAGCTCCAATCTTGTATAATATTATCACTTCTGATCTTCCAAATCTACCCGTTGGTTGTCAGAAATCGCTATTCTGTGACGACACAAGTCTGTTAGCCACAGGTAGAAATCTAAGAGTGATCTGCAGTCGCCTACAAAGAAGTTTGAATATTTTCAGTGATTATCTGTCAAAATGGAAAATTAAACCAAATGTAGCAAAAACGCAATTAATTATCTTTCCTCATAAGCCAAGAGCTTCTTTTCTTAAACCAAACAATAATCACATTCTCAAATTGAATGGCTTGGAATTGACATGGTCTGATCACGCTAAATACTTAGGTTTAACGTATGACAAAAAACTCACTTTCAAGGATCACATTGAAAAAATTCAGGCAAAGTGTAATAAATATATTAAATGTTTATATCCTCTTATAAACAGAAATTCTAAGCTCTGTCTAAAAAACAAATTGTTAATTTATAAACAAATTTTCAGACCAGCCATGCTTTATGTAGTACCAATTTGGTCAAGTTGTTGTTCCACCAGGAAGAAAACGCTTCAAAGGATTCAAAATAAAATACTGAAAATGTTTTTGAAGCGTCCTCCCTGATTTAGTACAAATGAGTTACACAGACTCACAAATATAGAACCATTAGATGTAATGTCTCATAATATTATAAGCAAATTCCGACAAAAATCGATTCAATCTTCAATTGAATCGATTCGTTCTCTGTATTAGTTAGTAAGTTAGTATATAAGTTCCTTTTCCTCATTACACAATACAAGTAGGTTTAGAATTTTTCCTACACAAAAATCTCAGAATTGCGAAAGCAAATGATGTCCTAATGGTAACAACCAAATCATATATATAATAGGGCTGAAAAGTCACCACTTGTGGCTGAACACCCAATTTAACTCATAATAATTTAATTTTAACTCATATTCCAATAAATAGTTATTTAAAAAGAAAAACGTTTTCGTTAGGCACGTCAGCAAAGACATGGCACTTCGTTGCCAATTAATAAGTGTTTTGCAAATAGCATTAACTTTACGTCTGCTTAGCGGTTCAAGTTGAATCGTTCAAGTTTGCATTAAGCAGTTCAATTTGAACTGCTCTGCACTGACGAGTCCAAGACGAAACGTAAATAAAAGTAAAAACGGTTATGTGCCATAAGCACAAACTTAGGTTTACCCCTAAATGAAATAAAACAGTGCCTAAACGACATATTGAATAATAATTATAAAATCACTATAGTCTGGGTCCCGGCTCAGTGTTCCATTCCAGGCAATGAAAGAGCCGATATTTTAGCCAAATGTGGTGCCATTGAGGGCGTCTCGTCAAAGAACACTTGCCAGCTGGCAAGCTTCTTGAGATAGAGATGATCTGGGTCGATGGATGCACTCAACTATTCCTAAAATATCGACATAGGCATGGTTCAGGGGACTGGATGTGGGTATGGATTTCATTCGTGTGATGTCCAGACTTATGTCCAATCACTACACGTTAGACGCACATCTCCTTCGAATTGGACTCTTCGAAACTAATCATTGTGCTTGTGGCGAAGGTTATCGAGATATTGATCATGTCGTTTGGACATGCGTGGAGTATCGTGATGTCAGGTCTCAACTTATAAATTCTTTGCGTACCCAAGGTAGACTATCCAATGTCCCAGTTCGTGACATTCTTGCTTATCGTGACCTTCCTAACATGAAACTTTTTCATCATTTCAAAAAGACCATTGGAGTTTCATTTTAATAATTGACTTTTTTAAGACTTAGTTCTGACTCCAAACAAACAAATTCGAAATAGTTTACCAACAAAATGTATGAAAATAACAGCTTTTTTAAAATTTATGGCAATTAGTCGTTTGGTTCAAATAATATTCTTGAGAAGATTTCATAATAAATGACGAAATACCTAACATGATATTTAAAAAATTAGAGGATATATTTAGAATTATATTAGGTGATAAATTCTATGTAAAAATGATGCTACGGCGAAGAAAAACTTAGGTAAACTGCCTTAAGAAATAAGCGTACTTATGATAAATCATGATGCTAACAATGTTACTCATATTTGAGTTAGTAATATTTTTCCTTGTGAATTATTTCACCGAAAGTAACATTCAAGTTAAACCCTATTCGTTTCGACTGACTTCGTAATTGGTATTCAATTTATAGAGCAGTTGCCTAACAGATATCAAACTTTGTTGAACCTATTTTTGTTATGAAAATTGAAAAATAGGAAACCCATTTTTGGTTAGGAGTTAGGAACTATAAGTAAATTTTCACCAGATTTTGAACATTTAGTGCATCGAAAGGTGTAAGCAAGAATTTGAATACTCACCTAACAGTAACAGTTTCAGCTCTCGCCTGGCATCCCGTTTGTCTCGTCGCAGCTGCCGCTCAATCTCCTGATTGATACGCTTCTGCTCTTTGGCCTCCTCGGACAGACAACACTCCATGGTTGAATGGTGTGTGGGGCTAAGTGTGAGAGGTCACACGTTAGCAATTTTGCGGTGGGTCCTTGCCGGTGGTCTAACTGTGGAAATAGTTGCCACTGTGGGGACTCACGTTTCGCGCGCGGTTGTCCGTTGCTTTAGCGCAAACACGACTATATTCCACTCAATGCACTAAGCAAAAACAGTGAAGCACTGAAATAATTTGATTATTTTTTCTTCTTCTTCTTTTTCTTCTTCACAATGGTTTGGCCGGCGCACCGCAGTTATACCCCGCGCGCCTGATTCACGTGTGCTTTGGGGAGCGCTATAGTGGGATGATGATTCCTTGGTGTAAATCAAATTAGGTAGCGAACCGAGGACTTAATACTTGTGCTGGTTTCCGCGCGTGCAGAGCAGGTGTTAATTGTTGTTTGAAGGAGGAAACTCGGAACTAAGGAAGGAGAATTGAGAGGTTGAGAGAAAGCACGAAGGAAAACGAACGATGATCGCAAAGTCGTTGTCGTCGCTCGTTCGGCGGATGCGGTCGTTATAAGATACAACGACTGCGACCGCAACCTCTGTGATGGCAACTGGTGAAGACGGAGTTGGACCAGCCAGTAACTGCCCTGGATCGTGCTATCCGAGGTTCTAGCTGTTCCTGCTCCTGGCGACGGCAACAACGATAGCGGCGGTGCTGCTGGTGGCGACGGCTTCTGCTGCTGTTATTCCACTGAACTTTGCCGCGTCGGCTTGTTCCGCTGATCATATATCACTGTTTTATGTGTATTATTTTTATTCTTGTGATCGTAATTTCAAACGATATATCGAGTCTAATTTTCACGTTCATTCACATCACTGTACGAAAACAAAAAGAAAAATAAACTCCTAAAGTGATGACTTTACCTAATGGCATTCGGTTCCACAATTTAAATGCCGTTATTCATTCACTTCGATGCAAAGCTAAACCGTTGAACGTCACACTAATTTTTGTTCAAAGGACTAACAGCTTCATGATGGTCACGCAAACACTAATCGCAGTGAACTTCATCATTGTTTGTGTTATTACTGATGATCGAATATGCACGGTATTTACCACTTCCCATCCCCACTGGATTCACACTTTCGTACGATCGTCCGAATTGAAAGCCATTAAATCATAAGTTTCACACCAACAGGAAAAGTCAAATAACAACCGGGTCACTGCCAAGATCTTACCAGGGAACCACACTAACAGGACTAAAAGCTGTCAATAGTCGGAACAGTCTTTTATAGTCTTTTCCGTGTCTCTATCTAGTCATACTTGCCATGGATCAATCAATGTTCCCGTCATGGTCAAACCTGCCGAGTGCTGCGTCCGAAGCGAAAAAAAACATAATTCCAGAATGTAACCCTGGTAAGGCGCATGGTCGCCCCAACCAAAAGCTGTCCTTGCATTGTATACCAGATTTTCGTCGTCTCGCGGTCACCTGAGTTTCGTGAGGTTTCCTTCTACCGTTTCCACCTGCTATGCGCCATATCGACCTGAACCATTGCCGTCCAGGAATAAAGCCGTAAAACGTGAAAATTTCACCTCTCTTCTGGTTTCCACATTTCCCTTTCATTTTTTTTTTAATTAAATTACACCGTGAAACATATGGTTATTGACCAGATGGACACCATGCCGCTACCACTGGATTGGCACTGTGTAAGGTCTAGTCCACGAGGAAAACATCCAGGGAACCGTGCTAAACCTATTTGTTCAGCAAGCTGGCATCCATGGGACATGGGACGGAATCCGGTGACCATGAAACGCATGACGGCGGATAAACTGCTTCGACCTAGAAATTGATACGACCTACCGATTGATCGGTGTGAAATATCTGCTTCGTGTACCTTCAACATGGGATAATGGTAATTGAATAATGGTTACATTGATCGTATGGCTATTAACATATGTAGGCTTTCGAAATCCCGAAAATGGTTTCACGAGCACTACGCGAAGTGTGAGGTAAATTTTTTGCCGCTTCCAGGATACTGGATTATATTTACTAGAGAGCGCAAGTGCGACTGTGCTACTCAGCTGAAACATTTTTTTTAAATAGAACTACACAGAAACTGGAGACTGAATAATTTACGGATAATATTATGGAGCAAGCATTCTGGTCAAATTTGGTGTATTTCAGCTTTTTTTTACCAAAGATCGATTCATTTCATAATCTCAAATTGCCTCAAGTATTATTCAAATTTCCGTCCCGTTTGCCCGGGTTGGCGGTTCAATGCATAGAGCGCTGGTCTTACAAGCCTGTTGTCGTATGTTCGAGCCCCGACCTGGAAGGGGTCTTAGTGTCAGTAGGATCCATAGTATTAGCCATGCAATGATTCAGTACACTAAGAATCGACTGCGAAGTCTGTTGAAACAGAAAGGCCAAATTCTACAAAAGGAATGTAATGCCAAGACTTTGACTTATTATTCAAATTTCAACAACGTTTAAAGCCATTTGAAAGCATTTACAATCACTTCTAATTTCTGTGCTCGATTTTCAATAAGTTTTCCAAGCAAAGCATTGTCCCAAATATTTGGAAATAATCGATTAGGTACCCAGTATTCGAAAGCGGCGATCACATAAACGTACGAAAATTGGTACATCCAGAATATACCTTGAATAGGGGGAACCATCATAACGATCAACGTTTTTCCGAATTCTTCCGGTATTTGCAATTTATTCGGTAAAAACATTAACAGTGTTTTCTCAGACGAATTTTTTAGATTCTCATGCTTGCCAAAAATGTTCCACTCCGTCCATCGATTGGATCTCACATCCTATTGAAAAAAAAATTGTCAAGGCCTTCAAAAGAGGCTTCCGTTTCTACAATGACCTCAGCATTCGACGAGAATTTCTTTCCCTGTAAAGAAGCCAAGCCTTTTCAGGTTTGGAAATAGATAATAGTCGCTGGGGGGCCAGGCCTGGGAGATACGGGGGTGGGCACACGTGAGTCAGGATGCTGTTTAACCTTTCTCGCGAACACGAAATATTGGTTGAGTCATGGTCACTTTCTAAGGCAAAAGAAAATTTACAAATATGGCGCATTATGAGCCGTATTAAAACTATTTATGATTATAATAACTACTCTTTCAGTTATAACACATGGATCAATAAGTCCCGAGACTAAAGCAGAGATGGCGCTCGTAGTAAACCATTAACCACATCTTTCTAGAGTACTAACCTTTGCTTAAAACGGGTCAAAATTTTAAGTCGATCCGACCAGAAACAGCTGAGTTATCGAGGTTGAAGTAAAGTCGTTTTGTGGTTTGTTTAAAAAATGGAAAAAATCGAGTTTCGTGTTTTGATAAAACATTGTTTTTTAATGGGTAAAAACACCGTGCAAGCGAAACAATGGATTGAAAAATGTTATCCGGACTCTTGTCCATCAAAAGCAACAATTTTTCGGTGGTTTGCCGAGTTTAAACGTGGTCGTACCGACACAAATGACGCGGAACACTCGGGTAGACCTGAGGAAGCCGTTACACCGGAAAATGTGAGTGAAGTGACAAAAATTATAATGAAAGATCGTAAAGTGAAGCTCCGTGAGATTGCTGGGATGACACAGATATCATATGGAAGTGTATTTACTATCCTTCATGAAAGATTGACCATGAAAAAGGTTTTTTCCAAGTGGGTGCCGCGATTGCTTTCGATGGAACAAAATGCACCCTGCCACAAGTCGATGAAAACAATGGCGAATTTGAACGAATTGGGCTTTGATCTGCTTCCCCACCCCCCATACTCGCCAGATTTAGCCCCCAGTGACTACTGGCTCTTTGCTGATTTTAAAAAAATGCTCCAGGGAAAAAGATTTGGCTCAATTGAGGAGGTCATCGCTGAAACTGAAGCTTATTTTGAAGCGAAAGATAATTTTTTTTATAAACATGGTATTGAAAAATTGGAAAAACGTTGGAACCATTGTATCACCTTAAAAGGTGATTATGTTGGTGAATAAAAAAAATTTGCAAAAAAAATGTTGTTTCCATTGTTAGTCTCGGGACTAATTGATCCATGTGTTATATATTAATGTTATACCAAAACGTACTTCGAGATTCGGGATAGTTCGATCACTGGGTAGTTCTTGCCAAAAGTGTACTCCTCCCGTACACTTTACTTGTGTGGCAGTTTCGATCAACTTAAATGTTGGAGACATTTCTTTGTTTTGATGGTTTATTTCTATTTTTTGTGCCAAATTATCGATTTTACACCCAATAAAAATGATATGAAAACGCGCAAACGACTTTTAATATGGTGCAGACCAGAGCGTAAAATTATCACGCATTTTAAATGAAATAATCCCATCCAACAGTCTCATATTTAGCGATATCGGAAATCTCCGTAAATCTTCGGATTCGGAGATTTTATACGCATGTAGGAATTCGTAGACAAAATCTACGGAAATTGAAATATTTTTACGGATATCTACGGGAGATGGAATTTTTATACGGAAACTGTTTGTCTGACGACCAGGAAAAAAGTCGTTACCTGCTTTGCACCGCTGGAGTTTCTGAGGAAAATGTCAAACTACTGAAATGACACTACAACTATATGACATCTCAGCGTCATATTCGTTTTTCTACTGTTTCATTCGTAAATGAACCCAAAACAAACCTAGAGAGATGAAACATTTTCGTCTCTCACTTCAACGAAAGAGAGTATCAAAGCAAACGTCACTCGTTCCC
Organism: Malaya genurostris; assembly: GCF_030247185.1. Classification (NCBI taxonomy): domain Eukaryota; kingdom Metazoa; phylum Arthropoda; class Insecta; order Diptera; family Culicidae; genus Malaya; species Malaya genurostris. The sequence continues at coordinate 247,832,165 of NC_080572.1, read as the reverse complement.
CTACGACAAGACGAAACCAAAATAGCGCCTGTAGGGAAAATCAGTTGAATTTCAATTCTCATTTTTGCATTGATATAATGAAAATCTGTTGTGAAGTTTGACCATAAATAGTATCTTAAATATGATAAAACGAACTAATTACGCCCCAGAATATCTTTGGAAGCAAAACTACTATAGCACCAACAGATAAAAATCATTGTGAATATCGATTTTTGAAGCTTCGGTTGAATATCGACACTGCACAGTATACAAATTTCACTGAAAACCGAAAATGACGGAAAGGGTAAATGAAAGAAAGAACACAATTTTGAAGTCACTGTTCCGCTTATGTCGTTGACTGGGCTTGGATCTCGTTCTCATAATTTGCAAGCGGTGCTGAGAGTGCCATTTATTTTTCGTCATTTTCGTCTTTTTTGAGTAATGAAAATGACTTTCAGTAGCTTGGGTGCAGGCATATAAAAGAAAAACACGTGTAATTTATTTCAATTATAAAACAGAAACTAACTGAAATCTTTTATCCTTATCTAACCTTCATATGAGTAATAGTACAAGTTATTTATTCGAATAATCGAGCTTGCACCACTAGCTACCTCGACCAGAGCAAATGTGAGTATAAATTATTATTGAATAGTAGGATAACAGAGGTATTACACTTTATCGTTTATTATTTTTTATTTTTTTTAAAATTATTTTTACGTTTCGTCTTTGACTCATCAGTGCAGAGCAGTTCAAATTAAACTGCTTAGTGCTAAACTCGGTAGTTCAATTTGAACCGCTAAGCAGACGTAAAGTTTCTGCTATTTACAGAACACTTTTTGTTTTGCAACGGAGTGCGATGTCTTTTCTGACATGCCGAACGAAAACGTGTTTTCGACTATTTCTTTATCGAAAGGGTGGGCCAAAATGGGCCAAAATAAAATCAATCCTAAAAAGGGGTCAAAATACCTCTGTTACCCTATTATGTAAATGTGTATCGATTATGTATAGTAAAAAGGGATATTTATTCTTACATTTGACCACAAATCTGTGAATCAGTTTCACTGCAAAAGAGCGATCTTACCGGTCCCAATCTCCCCTACACACCTTACATCAGCTATTTATTGCAAGTGCAACATATGGTTGATGTCATTTACACGGATTTTCCGCTGTTTTTTTTTTAATTAATGCTCAGTTAGCAAATTCCAAACTCGAATGGTTTGGATTTAGCGTTTTTTTTTAATTGGCTTGAACCGTAACTGTGTAATTGCGCTACTTTACCATTTATCGCATGTTTCGGAGTTCCGCAGGGAAGCCATCTAGGACCGTTCAAATTTCTATTGTATCTGAACGATTTGAATTTTTTGTTACAATGCATGAACATATCATCTTCCGATAGTTTTAAACTGTTTCATCTCATAAAGGATTCTAATGACCCCGGTTTCTTGCAGTCTCAGTTATATGTATTTTTGATTATGCATCGGGAATCGAATTATCGGGATGGTACTGGATGCATGAAAATGCTCCGTGATTTTCTTCTCTCGCAAACGAATTGCGAAGGCGTTATGAATGGGCTTAGTATGTCAGCAGACTGTTGGTGAGTCGCGGTAATCATAGTTTTTATTTTTGACTCAAAATCAATAAAAAAGGTCGAAAATCGTTTTCCCTTTTCTGATGTATTCTTTGATTTTTTTTTGTATTTTTCGAGGTTCAGTACGAATATACATGTTTCATGAGTACATTAAAAAAATATATTTGACTTTCTATTGCTGTAGCAGAAGCTAGAAACAATGCAAGTTGAAAAAAGAATACTCAAAATTCAGGCGGTTACTGAGGTGTAGTTTTTATTTTCTCGATTTTATTCATCTGCCTTTTTCCATTCTATCGTTCGTTAGGTTGGGTACATATTTGTAGTAAGTTTATGGCGACTTTACGTCATAATAAAATGATCGATGGAATAAAATAATTCATTCAAGCATTGATTGCGATTGATGGTATAAAGTGGAATGTTGGATTGAAATTCACTTAAAAGTGATTCGTGCAGTAGTTGAAATTACGTGGAACCAATGTTTGTTTGAAAACATTTTTTGTTGCACTGTTTGTTTTGACATATAAACGTCTATTGAGAGGAAAAATTCACAGGGAATATAATTCCCTCTTCACATCATTTATTCATACTACAAAATAAGAATTATTTAATGAACACCATCAAGGTTATCATTTCAACAAACCGATCGATCCAGTGGTTCCTGTTGGGGTGCAGCCCATGGTTTTTCTACATTAGCTTTATGCAACTCGAAAATGAGTTCGAAGGTAACGAAACACATTGAATTGGTATCTTGACAGTTGCGTGTAACAAACAATCTGTTCAAGCGCTTCAACCTAATCCCGCTGGGATGGAGCAATCAACCATTATCGGAAATTAGCTTTCGCCTGTATAGTTGGTCATCGCAGAGGGTCCAGTGGTTCTACTAGTTAACGTAATGTTTATGATTCCGCTTCTGGAATAATGGGTATCAACTTTTCTGTGCATAATCATTCGCATGACAGGTACTTTGACAGGTACATACAATTATAAAGTTATTCAAGGATTGATAAATCTAATGTCATCACCGAAGAAATTACGGCATGCTCAAACGTCAAGCGTAAATTTCATTTTTTCTAAGAGTACAGCACTGACTGAAAAATAATCTCGAATTTCTCTGATCTGCATTAATACTCTTGTTTTCTAATTCAAACTACCATCTAAACATTTTATTTTTGAAGCCGTTCTCCTCAGTAAACGGGTAGAGCTAGCTATCATTTCAATCAGTGGCTAAGTTATTGAAAAAAGGCCGAAAACTGTTATTGCGAAGATGTTCCATCGACTCGTAGTTTACAAAAATATCGATGACAACACAGAACGGGGCTCGATGCGAGTAACCAAAATAGCTCCAAGCTCAATTAACAATAAGAAGTATGAGTCGATCTTTTGGCTGAACACCTTAAAAATCGTGAAAATTTACAGCTTTTGAGATGGACATATTCTAGCACCAATAATGACTTATTTTTACAGTTGTGCGATTTTTACAATTGTGCGATACTGCTGAAATAGCAACGCGAAAACTCGGAGAAAATGCACCTATTGTCATCTTACCCTTAGAGGAAATGGATCGAGCAGAATTGAGTTGTGTCAGACCCTGTCAGCTTGAAGCGAAATCAATCTTCAGTTCAGCAACGCCATCTCACGGCATCACATTCAACATATCGTGTCAATTGTATGAGTGCGCAGTACTGCTATTTTGGCGAGCACGAATTTGACATTTCTCTCCCCTACTTCTATGTTCGAAATTCGATGCAGACTCGCCTGAGGGCGCCATGCTCACAAAAAAGAATGTTGCCAATGATTTGTTTAGGAAATGTGCAAGCTGGATATCTTGTTATTATGACTGCTCTGGTAAAAAAAATGAATTCTCTTTTATATGAAGATTTATACAAGGTATTTTTTTCAAAAAGTTTACTGATAGAAGAAAGTAAATTAGTTGGTCGATAACTTGATGTTTCTGCTGGGTTATCAGGTTTGAGGATGGAAATTACTTTAGTGTTTTTCCATCTTTTAGGGAAGTAAGCTAATGAAAAACACTTGTTGAAACTTTTAACCAAGGCAAAATCGGGAAGATTTTAAATAAGAATATTAAAAATTCCATCATTACCTTAATGGTTTTAAGTTTTCTAATAATTGACTTAATTTCATCAAAATTCGTCTCAATAATGTCATTTTGTAACAACACTTGAGTTGAAATATGATCATATTTCAGTAAGACTTCATTTTCAATAGGACTCACAACTTTCAAATTAAAATTGTGTACACTCTCGAACTGCTGAGCAAGTTTTTGAGCTTTTTCGTCTTTTGTAAGAAGTATTTGATTTCCTTCCTTGAGAGCAGAAATTGGTTTCTGATGTTTCTTAAGAACCTTAGAAAGTTTCCAAGAAGGTTTGAAGTATGGTTTAATTTGTTCAACTTCTTTAGTGAAATTTTCATTTCGCAAAAGAATAAATCTATGTTTAATTTCTTTTCGTAAACCCTTAACTATGCTTTTCATAGCAGGATCACGAGAACGTTGGTATTGTGGTCGACGAACATTCTTCAAGCGAATGAGCAGTTGAAAATTGTCATCGAAGATAGAAGAATTCAATCTAGTTAGAACTGAACTAACAGATTCCTAGCTTCGATAATGTAATAATTCAAATCATCTATTACTGTGTAGATGTCCGTAGAATTTTCAAAAATAGTTTCATGATTTTCAATGTGAGATCTGTAATCCAACCAATTAGCTCTATGATAGTTGAATATAGAAATAATTGGATCAATTATAGCTTCATTGGAAAGTCTGAATGTTACAGGAAGATGATTGCAGTCAAAGTCAGCATGTGTAATCGGTTCACTACAAATGTTACCTTGATCTGTTAGAACCAGATCAATTGTAGAGGGTTTTTTTTTCACGGAAGCGAAACAAGTTGGATTACTGGGATAAAGAACTGTACAGTAATCAGCAGAGAGTTGATTATGAAGTATTTTACGATTACTGTTATTTTGCCTACAATTCCACTGGACATGCTTTGCATTTAAGTCCCCTATTACGAAAAATTTCGGTCGATATCTTGTGAGCTTTTGCAAATCGCCTTTAAAGAAATTTAATTGTTCGCCGGTGCATTGGAATGGCAAATATGCTTCAACGATAAACTGAATTCCATGAGTGGTTTCAATTTCTATTCCTAAACTTTTAATAACTTCGATATTGAAAGAAGGTAAAGTTCGATATTTGAATTGCCGTTGGACAAAAATGGCAACTCGACCACCCATTCCAGTAAACCTGTCAAATCGATGAACCACGTAATGTGGATTGCTTTTCAATTTGACATTTGATTTAAGAAATTTTTCTATCACAATTGCAATACGAATTTTGTGAATTATGAGAAAATTATAAAATTCATCTTCACTTATTTTTGAAGATCGAGCATTCCAATTTAAAATCACCAAATAATTATTTAACCTCATTGTTAAATTTTAAATCTATTGTTATATTTTTTTCAAATTGACATCTAACTTGAAATGCTTCAAAACTAATGGATGGAGATCAATTTGAAGGCTGACCCGAAACAGCTTTGGTCTTATCAGCGGAATAAAACTTCTTCGACAGTTTCGGATTCAGCCAACCTATTCTCGTCATTCCTTCAACGCGTGCTAAGTAATAACTCACTGCCTTTGTCAAAATCGTTCCTGAGTAGTTTGCCGACGTATTCTTTGAGTATACCTGCTACTGCTTTTGCTGAACGCGAGGTGTACAACAATCTACTACAAGTCGATGGATCGAAAGGGCCAGGATTTGACGGGTTACCTCCGTCGTTCGTGAATGAATGTTCGTCTGCCTTGGCTTTATCTGCACCTCTGCTTTTCAACCGCTCGCTGGCCAAGCACTATTTTTCAGCGACATTAGCGTATATACTAGCTATATACTATTCTCAAAGATCTACGGTACGGAAGTTGTTCTTCTGACAGACTTCACTACCGATTTTTAGTTGACATGACAAATGCGCCGATAATGCCTTTGATCCTACAGTCGGTCGAGTTGGACTTGCAAACACTGCTTGCCTAGACAGTCAGTTCCGAATGCAGTACGTTGTCTGCGATTCGTAGAAAAAAATCACGAAAAGACGTTATGTTGTTCTACACGACGAAAGAAAGATTATCGATTTGTTCATTCCATCCTTGGAAGGTTCATGCACATGGGATGAATGTTTCAACAATTTCTATCGGGTGGCTGGCTGCAATCCCGTAGTACGTAGTACGGGTTAAATATCAGGCGCCATCATTCGCGCAATTTATAGACAATCGATTCGTGAGACGTGGTTTAGCGTGAGGGATAGAAAATAAAAATAATCAGTCCTGAACGGTGCACAATCAACCTGTGCAAGACTGGCGGCGGAAGGTTTGTACCTCCCTCCGTCTGAGCTCAACGGGTGGCTCAGATGACTCAAATATCTTGTTTCACTTGTGAACGTGCAACAACAAATTTTTGCCCACTATTCTCTTTCGGAGTGTTGGTTCTCACCTTGCGTATCGGGTCGGGAGAGAAAAAGAGAACGTTAGCGAACTGAAGCGCTAAGATCGCAATCCAAACACACCCGGTATTGTGTGTAGCAAGCACACAAGGTAATCACTCTACACAAATCCAGAGCTGCTGTAATTACATTCAAACCGGTCAAATTTAAATCGACTATTTACACTAGCACTTGATACCGCAACCTTTTTCGTCAAAGTTGTGCTGAGTACGTTATCAGTTACCGTTCCCATGCGAATGTCATAGCCGTACTATCACTTATCAGGTGGTCCGTCATCAAAACAATGAGGCCTCGTATCAGAGCCGAAGCAGAAACACCATTCCAAACAGGGTTACGTCGGAGCACACACACACAACGTTAAGACACATACTCAATCCGTTCCACTGACATTTATATCCAATGCATGGCTCTCTGCAGTAATTCCTTCCTGCCGCTCCCAAAATTTTCACACAAGACACCAGACAGGCTAGACAATTTTCCCGTCTAAAATAATCCATTTTCGCGACGGCACTGCTTACAAACTTCACCATTCCCACGATCACCGGACACTTAGGTGCCCACTGGGCACTGCAATCCACTTTCTCTGGTCCATTCTATGGCGGAAAACGACGATATCCTGGCAGGTCGTTTCAAGTATCCATCACTCATCGTGGAACACCGATGGTTCGACGAGAGTACGGGCAAAACCGGAGCGGTACCATTTCAGGAGCAGGAGAGCAACCAACGATTGTGGCCTGTATTCGCGCTATCAGCCGCCCGACTAGAGTGCATCTCGCACGTATCCAGATGCCAGAGTGTGTGTGTGAGTGAAAGAGAGAAAGAGAGCGGTTCCAAGATATGGTGGAACCAGTGCTGTCAACTGTTTTTTCCAAAAATCTGTATTTGGCGAAAAAAACTATCTGTACAATATCTTTCTCGAAAAATCAAACATCAATTTAGTGCGAAAACTGATTTTGCGACCAAAAAAAAAAAAAAAAGGTCGCTCGACCTGGTTTACCCCTATGGAATCCAACACAAAAACTGAAAATCGGTATTTATCTGTATGAAAATTGAAATATCGGTATTTTGAGAGAGCATATCTGTATTCCTGTATCGAGTCCAAAAATCGGTATAAATACCGAGAAATCGGTATAGTTGGCAGCGCTGGGTGGAACCCGTCGAATCAGCTACGTTCGCTAATCTCCAGCGACGAGCTTCATCGAAAGATATTTTTTCCCCATCGGTTAGGAGAACGGGTCCCACGGTCTTCCCGGTTTAAAGTTTTTTTTTCTGTCAATTTTACGTCCAGTAAACTAAGCAAGTAACTGCGGGGTGATAAGTTTGGGGAAGAATCAGTGGCCGGGGGTTATTTTTGGAAACGTCTTTACACAAGTCAATATTACTGTCAACACTCGCGAGACTTTGACAATATTATTGATACGTTGAAAAAAAATGACTGTATACACACTAAATTTATTTTACTGTAGTCGGTAAAACATTTACTGGCTTTCAAACAGCTGAACGTTCAGTAATCAGTTCGGTAAAAGTTTAATTTACTGAATGGTCGGTAAAGCAGCGGTAAAACTCAATGTGTCTCACCTCGGCGAAAGACCAAACTAATTTTCAAAATTTACACTGTACAAGAATGGGTAGAACTTAATCGCGAATATATTTTGTTGTATTCAACGCAGTAACATACTTTTTGTCTTTCTCATATAGAAAGGCTATGCAATCGCTGTGAAAACCAACTTTACAACCGAGGCCTGGAGGGCCGAGTGTCATATACTATTCGACTCAGTTCGTCGAGGTCTTTGCATGTTTGTGTATGTATGTATGTGTGTATGTGACAAATAATATCACTTAATTTTCTCAGCGATGGCTGGAACGATTTTCACAAACTTAGATTCATATGAAAGGTCTTATGGCCTCAAACAATGTTCCTAAATTTCATTTGGATCCGACTTCAAGCTCCGGAATTACGGAAAATATGTGCACATTCTTTCACAATTTCTTAACCGATTTTTACAAACTAAGAAGCAAATAATAGGTCTTCAAATTCTTTAAAAAGTCCCCTAAAAATGACTTCCGGTTCCGGTATTACAGCGCGATTAGTGAAAATTTTCAATTTCAGTATTTTTTCGATGGCGTAACGAGGTGCACATTTATATAAAACTTGCTGCTAAATTCATCTAGTTGGCAGATATAGTTAGTTAGTGAATGTATAAAAACTCAATTGGAACTACTAGTCCCCGATTTCCGCTTCCGAAAGCACCGATGATGGTGAAGAAAATATCCAAAAACGGAACTCACTTCGATTTCTCAGCAACGGTTAAGTCGATTTTCACGTATCATGATTCAGATTAGAGCTCTCATTGTCTTTAAGGAGCAAGACTCTTTGCAAGCTTAGGAGTAATGTCAACAATGTGTGCATAAAAACAAATTCCGGTGCTTCTTTTCCTGATTTAAATCAATAAATCTTCCACATGGTTGAAAAATAAACCAATCGAATCATTTTGCTTAAAATTGCAATTCAAGAAAAGCGAAAATCGTAGTTTAAAACTCTTCCGCTTTCCTTAAAACTGCTCGAGAAAAAATATTTCAGTTTCAGCTTACATCCACTAACACATTTGATTAGCAACAAACAAATTCCTATATGGATTTCCTCTTGCAGAAATTATTGCGATATAAAGATTTACGTATCTTTTATAAGTAAACCTGCAAAATAGGAACCTTTAATTTAACACACGAAAGGCAATGAATATGGAATGTTGTCGTAGAACTATTTATTTTTCCGGAAAACTACTATTGTAATAGAAAATATTTAGTTTTGTTTATTTTGTGTAGCGCAATGTAATACAAATGCATTGAAGCAGTGTTGCTAACTTTTTTATTAGGGAAAATAAATCTACATTCATAAAGTGTAAGCAATTTTTCATCAAACGTTTGTGAAAACTTGATCAGAACTGATATTTCATCCAAAAAGTCTGGGGTGGAATCATGTAAGGTAAGGTAAGGAATCATGTAAGGTAAGGTAAGGTAAGATTATCACCAAGTTCTGTCACCACTGCTGAAAGGCTAACATCACTATCAAATGTTGGCATTACGTAAGGTGATAGTCACCACGATTTAATCACTTTCATGTCAAAATGGAGGTGATAGCAATTTAGTTATCACTTTTAGTAGTGATTTGATTTTTTGAGAAGTGGCTTTTTAAATTATTGTCCGTTAGGCGAATTTTTAACCCACTGATATAAACATAACCTACCAAAATTGGTCGGAGAGAATAATTTTTTAATAAAATTCGTACTGATATTGTGTCAAAATTAAATACCAAAATGAAAAGTAGCTTAGTTTGTATAGTTTAAAGAATCCATAGAACGAACGGTAGTATTTATCAATTAAATCAATTCATTTGTAATTATTATTTGAAGGAATATCATTGGGGTATTCGTAGAGTCAAAGATAAATTGCTTTCTGGAAAAGTGATAAGATTATGAATGTAGACATCTCCTGTTGCACACAACGTAACAACATAAAAAATCTATGCTAACATTTTTAATAGAATTAGATGGTCGTGACTTAGTGAGCGACATATCAGTCTCGTTCAACTGAACGAGTAAAAAAGATTAAACTGCGATCTTAATTTTCTTCTTGTGAGTTAAACTAAATAAGGCAATATTTTGGACAATTAGTTGCTGCTAATCATAGTGGATATTTGTAGTACCGGTGGGTAAAACTTCTAGAATGGAACTAGCATTCGAAAGCTCTGTGAAATGCCATAATCGGAAAGTGAATGAAAACTATACACAAAATTATTTAACGGATCTTTCTAGATGACAGAACGGATCTAGAACGGATCTAGATCTATGACATACGTACCAAATAAAATGTACGTAATACACAAATTATCAACACAAGTTAACTTGGTTTACTCTTGATCCTTAAATATGCTGTGCAATTTCATCCTGATCCGACCTCCGGTTCCGAAATAATAGGGCGATGATTGTCAAAACATTCAAATCGTCATGACGATGCATGACGTAATGACATCAATGACGATGCAAAACTAGTAAGCGACGGTACGTGTGACTTTGATGCGTTCGCAGCGTGCTTTGCTCAATTTCGTACAGCGTGCATGGTTGCCACATTAAAATTTATATTGTTCAGGTGAAAAAAATGTAAATTTTCTAATTAGTTTATTTACTTGTTAGTGTTATAACAATGCTTTTCTATAAAAGTACACTTATTGCCTTTCTCATATAGAAAGTTTATGCAATCTCTTGAAAAATTAACTAGTGCAATTTGGCTAAGTGCTCCTTATCATTCGACACAGTTCATCAAACTGAGCAATGTATGTATGTATATGTGTCTAATATCATTCATAAAATAAAAAATCTCATAGTCCTAAAGGTTGCTATTGAATTTCATCATGCTTTCATAGGGTAAAGTGTGTTTAAAATTGCACACCGTCATTTAGAGCAACGATGCAAAAATGGTAAAAATCTTCTCAAAACTGATTCAATTTGTAGGCTATATTAGTTACTTACTAAACGAACCGACTTCGGCTATACTAATTTCAAGTATTGGAAATAGTGGTCAAAAACTCCAAAACGAGACTCACTCAATTTTCTAAGAGATGATTTGATCGATTCCCACAAACTTAGGCTCAAATAAAAGTTCCAAAGGTTGCTGTTTAATTTCATCCGGGTCCGACTTCCGGTTCTAGATCCATAGGGCAAAGTGTGTTCAATCGTTTAGTGCGACGATGCAAAATAAAGTAAAATTCTAATTAACTTGACATAACTGTTTACAAATTGAAAATGTTATGTTAGTTTATACCCAAAGAAAGTTTTTTATTTTATTCATGATAGAAAAACAATTCTTGACAGGATCTTCCAGTGAATTTTTTGGAAATATAAGTAATATGAGATAGACACCATTACACCACTAGGTGGATTAAGACGGGTTTTCTCCATATCATCGAAAATGTGTTCAGCAGTTTATGATGAAATTTTCAGTAGTATGAGATACCCACAAATAACTCAAAATTGAAGTTTTCTAAAATGAACGAGCGTTAATATGAAATTCAGTGTCACTTTTGTGTATGTTGTTTAAGACGACCAATTAATTCACTCAATTTATAACCAAAATGCTCTTATAATTGATTTTCCCGCCTATTGCAAAGTTGTTCATTCTTTGTTACAGCTCAAAACATTTGGTATGCTGTCAGTACTTAACCTAGCTGATTCCAACTATGCATTATTTTGTAAAAGAACTGAATAATATTCAAACAAGATCTCCACGGCGAATGGATATCAATAATTTATATTTTAGAATTCTCAAAATCGAATATGGCGGCATGCGATTTCTGAATATTCCTTAAAATATGTGTATTTTCGAGACGGGTTTGACAAGCAAGTTATTGAATCTAATGTCATATTAATTGCTAACTTAAATTTAGAAATCTTAAATGTCTAAAAACGATTTGCTGTGGATTTTTCAATGTATGAGTGAATTTAAATATTGCATTTTTGATTTAATCGGTCCTGCACTCAACACAACCCCGAAATTTTTTGTTCTCGTGTTCCGCTTCATAATTGTAATAATTCATAGTACCATACATGCAACGAACAATTACGTAATAACGCAGATATAGTCGAAAGAGAAATTAAACAAAGAGAATCTGTCAATTGTTTTTAGGCCCTTTTGAAATGTTGACGTCGAATTGTGTCGAAAAATTGTGTTCAACGATGGAGCTCATTCCTAGTTGAATGGATACGTCAACAAGCAAAATTGCCGCATCTGGGGTGAAGACCCAGAAGCCAGAAGCATTGCAAGAGCTACCAATGCATCCCAAAAAAAGACACTGTTTAGTGTGAATTATGGGCCGGTGGCATTATTCGTGAAATAGAATTCTAAATGCTAAATATCTTTCGCGGAACAACCAGAAAATACGCGAGTTTGACAATATGAACTCTTCACTGGTTTCTGTCTACTTCAATTCCAAACAGCCCAACTAGTTTCTCTGCTATGATAAATTCTGCAATTGGTCTGGATTTTGGAGTGAACTGATTACTCAAACAGAATTAAAGCAATGAATAATTCAATTACAGTTCTGTATTCTACTACCTTAGAACTAATTGGCTAGCATACAGGTCTTATACCGAAGGCAATGTGAATACAGAAATTGTTTTGGAAAATTCGGCTGACATCGATACAGCAATAGATTATTCAAATGATTACATGATTGAAGTAAGGAGTCTATCAGTTCCAAACACTCAAACTAAATTTAATTCTCCTATCATTGACAATCTTCAACTGCTCCTTCGTCGACATCAATATCAAAATTCTTGTGATCCTACTATGGAATCCATAGTTGAGGACTGTCGAAAGAAACTTAAACATAGATTAACTGAACAAATCAAATCATATTCTAAGCCTTTCTAAGGTTCTTTACAAGATCTCATAAATCAGTTTCAATTTCTAATTAAATCAATGTCTCACACAACAATGAGCAGAGTACAAGTATTGTTACAAGATGACATTACTGAGACAAATTATGATGAAATTAGGGTAATCATTAGCAATCTTAAAAACATGAAGGCTTCCAAGATTTTTTGTCGTGAATACGACTTACTTTACTATGGGGTGCCTTTTCAAAATTAGCCATATGGAAGAATGGGCAGAACTTAATCGTGAATATCTCGACTTGTACTAACGGTAGCAACATAATTCTTTCACCATTTCATCAAAAATATGATCAGGAATTTAGGATAATATTTTGAATAGAGTGAGATAACCACAAACAACTAAAAAATTAAGTTTTCTCAAACTTTGAAAACAACGCGGAAAACTCTCTACTTTTGCGCGCAATGACGACGATTTTGAGGTAGTCAGGCACATATCTTCAACTGACTGCGTAAAAAAGAGGAACCGTGGTCAAAAATCGATCATTTCTTGTGCGTTGGACGGAAGCAGACGTCGTGGGACCAGCAGCTTCGGATAGTGCACCTTCTGCGTGGTTAAAAACCTCAAACGCTCAGGTCGCAACTCTCATTTGGACTTCAGTCGTCAATGAAAGCAGACCTTTTGCTTGGTATAAAGCCTTAAACGCTTAGGTCGTGCTTTCATTTGGGCTTCAATCGTCAATAATGAGAGCAGAACTTTTACGTGGTACAAAACCTCAAACGCTCAGGTCGTGCTTTCATTTGTACTTCAATCGTCGGGAGCAGCGGCCACTAGTAATGAAAGCAGACCTTCAGCGTTGTACAAAACCTCAAACGCTCAGGTCGCAGTGCCAGTTTCCCTTCGAAGAAGATCGATTACATCATCCTGTTGGTGGTCGTTTGCATTGGAGCAAAATACAACGGGAAATCGACAACAATGTGGAACATTATGCAAAATCAGTCTTTCTAATGGCTCTAAATGTTACCTAAAGAACTATAAACATTGCTTCTTTGTAAATCGAAAATTAAAATTAGCAGTGCATTGCAAATCTAAAACAATATGATCAGTTTTTTTTTTGCAATTTTCACAGTTCTAAATTCGCAACAGTGTTCAAAATCGTTTATATCCAGTTTAATATGTTAGAAAATTATACAATTTGGCCCTTCACGCACGCCTTCATAAAAGGTTATTTCCAAAACCACCAATATTTTATCATGAAGAACTATACTGGTTTCACCTTTTTTTATATATATAAAAAATAGGTATAGAATTCGCTCAAACTTTCGAAAATTTTTCCGAGGCCCGGAGGGCCGAATGACATATACCAATCGATTCAGCTCGACGAACTGAGCAAATGTCTGTGTGTGTGTGTGTATGTGTCTGTATGTGTGTTGTCAACTAAGAGGTCGAGATCTCAGAGATGGCTGGACCGATTTTGATCAAACTAGTCGCAAATGAAAGGTCTCCCCGTCACCCAAAACGCTATTGAATGGTTTTGAGATCGGATGTTTACTTTTAGAGTTATTCGAAGTTTTATGTCAAAATTTTCAGTTTTTTGACAGTATCTGTCACAATTGACCTTAAAAACAGAATTTGTTTTCAGACTTAGATTCCGCACGAAAATATCTATTCAACAAGCCATAGATTGTTAAAATCCGTCCATTTTTAACGGAGATATCGAAATTTTTGTGTAAATGACTTTTCCCCCTATTCCAGCAGTAGGAGTTTTGAGAGCTGTATGACAAAACAATGCTTGGGAGCAACGGAAAACACGATTTTTTATTCTGTTACATACAATTGTTTCTAAGGACCAAAAAGACTGTGTACAGCATCCTTTTTCATGACAATTTGCCTCGGACCGATTTTAGCACGGCTCGTTCGAATATGACATATATAAACCAGATGATGGCAGATTTTTTTTAAATTATATTGTTTTAAACTACTTACAGCAATAAATGCTGGAAAAACATAACATCCATATACCATTCGAATCAGTTCGTCGAGATAAGCAAATGCGTGTGTGACAAATAAACTCACTCAATTTTCTCTGAAAATTTCTTTTTTACAAATTCAGATTCATACGAAAATTCGTATGCTCCCAAACAAAGTTCCTGAATTATGTTTGGTTCCGACCTCTGGTTCCGGAACTACAGGATAATATATCAAACGAAATCAAAATTGTGTAACTCATTCTTCTTGTAGATGGCTGAACCGATCTAAGATTCAAATGCAATCTAAGAATCATCTAAGATGCAAATGAAATGTTTCAAGATTCTTTAAAACATCTTGCTCTTTAGTCAGATCCAGCTTCCGGTTTCGGAGATACAGGGTGATTGATATAAAAATGTCTATTCCACATATATTAATCAGGTTTATCGGGTTAGCAGATTTGGATAGTCGATAAAAAAAATCAACTTTTTTCAGTTTTAGTGGTATTCAGTTGTCGATTCAGAAGGCACCTGAAAATTTAATTCGTGCTATGATTTCTCAAAGATGTCTTCACTAATTTTCAAATATTTTGAAACAAATGTAAACGATACAGCTATTCAGGTGAATTTATCTGACTTCGGCCATACCGATTTTAGAATTCCGGTTCCAGTATAAAATCGTTTCTCAAAGCTCAATCGTTTTCTCAAAAAAGCCTAATCAAATTTCAGAAACAAAAATTCAAATTGAATTAAACTTAAATACAAAATTAATTAGTTTTATACATACATACAAAAATTAATGAATTTTATCCAATTAAGCTTCAAAGTTGTACTCAAAACTGTAATTTATTCGTCATATGGCCATACGAATCGGTTTGGGTTATGCTGGTTCCTGAATACCGGCTCTGGAAGTACCTTAAATTACCGTAAACTCTAAAGTGGAACTTACATATCATGGCATGTTTAATCGATTATCACACTTCTAGATTTAAATTCGATTGTATTTGCAGTTTCGACATTACAGAGTAATGAGTGATTACAATCTCAAATTGTCGCTTAAAACGACGGTCATTAAAATAATGTAATGAAAACTTAAACACCGAAGAATATTCATGCAAAAAACACATGCGGATTGATAAAAAAAGGTATCATCTCACTGCTAGGTGGATTAATCACGTTTTTTTGTAGTATTTGTTTATCAGAATGTTTGATGTAACTAATCTGTACTGTAGTTTGGTTGTATCGTTTCAAATTCAATCAATCAACTAATTGATATTCGGAAGTATAAAGAAAGTGTTTTATTCGTATTCACGACATCCAGTTATGTCTCTGACATTACACACCTGGACTTTTTTTTATAGTTTTCCTAAAAAAATTCCGATATTACCTTGAGACTTTGCCAAATATTTGGCAAGTGTTTTGTATACTTCTTCACAAACTTAATAAAAATCCAACAGAAGTATCCAAATCATCCTTATTTTTTATTATGAGTTTTCATTATGCTGTTATTGATAACAACTAAGAAACCTACCAAATCCTTAAGAAATCTCTGGACGAGGCATGCGGTGTCCTCAATTTCCAATCGATTGTTCAACATAGAACCTGCAACACTTCTTGCTCAAACGCGAAATCGTTCTGATTGGCCATTCAAATCAAAAGTGTGAGAAAAATCATTTTCCTCCTCTGTTATTTTTGCTCAAAATTCTGTTCTGATTTCTACATGTAAGAAAATATTATGTTGATCATTTTAAAATGATTTAATTTGTTGCGTACATTATTAAATGCCTCTTAAAAACCATACAGATGCGCAAACCTAATCCAATATACGATACTATTATACGAAATAGCTTTTTACTGCCTTTTGATTTATTGCTCTAGCGTTCTAAATAACCTCAATTGCACCGAAACAATTTCCGGATCACAATATTGGTCAACATATCCACCATCATTCTTGTTTACGTGCGTATCGACTAAAACACGAACGGATACTTTCGAACAAATACGAATAAATCATTCTTGTTTTCAAGCGAACGAATTCTAACGCAACTCGTTTGTCACAAAATATTTAAATATCAGTAAACTTCTTCAAATAAATGCTAAGTCATGATGAAATAACTCCAATGCTTATAATTAACCATATCAGCTGTTTTTAAAAGAACTTACAAAAGTAAACAAATCGAGTTTCTCTCACCTACCAATAAATGCTTCAAAATCCTACAATTTTGCTTAAAAATTCGGATTCTATAAAAATTTCAATCTTAGTAATACAAAGAAATAGTAGTGCGAAACTGTCATCCCATTTGTTTACGTAAGTTTCGCCCTCCGTGTTCCATGCCAACAAACAGGGCGAGCGATACTTCAATTGCTAGGAAGAAAAGGCGAAACTAGTTATTTTCTTTATGTTAGATTGCTTTCGAACTTGGAAATAGTCAATGAGACGATAAAATTACCCGTAGATTTAGTCTAGTAGATCTTAGTCGTGAAAACCAACCAGTTTCACGGAAAATGCGGGCGTAACTTCATAATTCACACAGGAAGCATAAAAGTAAACAAATCGAAAAAACACGAAACTCTTTTTATGTTGATTCATTCAGTAGATATAGAAGGAAAGTGGTAAAATTTGCAACAGTTCATCGACTAATCAAAAATTGATCTGAGAATATACTGAAATTTCTAATAGGATTTGAAACCAAAGTCAAAACATTCTTCGACGGTTTTTTCTTCATTTGCTGTCAATGTTAGATTCGCCCTTCTTTGAAAAACAGCTGATATCCGAAACGCTAGAATGTAAACCAGTTTAGTTTCGAACTGGTGCGTGTAAGTCGAACATCATTAGTACGAACGAAAAGTCCAATTTTTGTTTACAGACGAAATGCCGTGATTTGGTTTCGTCAGTTTAATGTTGCGAATTAACCGTTCGAATACATTGAAAACAGTTTAACGGATGTCCAACAAATTTCTTTTCGAATGTAAAGGTGACTTGCAATCAAATGGTAAATTTGTGTTTTGAATAAAACATTTAAAAAGCATAGCAGTCATAGTAAAATGCTTGTTTTTATTCTTTCTGTCGAATATGCGTAATATATGCGCGGTTCCAAGTTTTAATGCATTATTAGGTACTTTATGGAAAATACGCCATAGGTAAACATGCTTAATTTTATATTAAACGCAAGATTTTACTAATGTAACAAATATGTAGACTATCGAAAACCAGACAAAATTACAAGAAAAATGCACCATATTTTTCGCAGATACTACAAATTGGATTGATGTTTCGATGTTTTTTTTCACTTTTCACGAAATTTAACTTCAAAATTTTATTTAGACACTTGAATATAATTGAACTTCAGAACGATCTTTATTTATTATGTAGCATTCGTCACTTCTTTAATGCTTGGAATCTTCCTAAAAAACTACAACTACTGTACTGCTTAAAGTCAGTAACTGAGTAACTGATGGTTAAAAGTTGGAGTGATTGATTCGAACGTAAACGGTAATACGAATTTGACATGCTTTCGAACGTATCGCATACGGCCGTAAACCAGAATGAAGGTGATCAATATATATTCTGACAACAGATTATTAATATTTCATAAAGAAAATTGTTGCAAAACTATTTAGAGTTTTGATTGTTTTGTACCACATCATTAATTCGGACAACCCTAAGGGACTGTTTCTTGTATTTTTCACTCAAAGTAACGACTTTTGGATTCGATACATGTTTCCGTCTTTCAAGCAAATTTTATACACCATAACTAAAAAAAAAAATATATTTTTCGAGGCAAAGAAATTGATGGTCAATTTTTCGACTTCTTTAAATTGGCGATGCAATTGCAGAACAACGCAAGTGAGTGATCCATCGATGCAAAAAAATTATAGTCGAACGGGACGAGCTCTGGAGAATATTGCGGGTACAAAAAATATTTTCCAAGTTCTTTTTATGCTTGCTTCATCTGTGTAGCAGTGTAAGAAGTCGCGTTGTCGTGTTGCAAGTTAACTTCACAATGTCTTCCGATCCATTCTAACACTGTTTAGAACCTGATTCCAATTGAAAGAGAAAGTAAGACTAGATTCTGTAGTTTGCAGGAAATAGCATTCATGTTATTCGCAACATACATAAATGCATCTTAATAATATTTATAAACACAGAACTCCATAGATAAGCTGGCAGACTTCAGTAAACTAGACAAGTTTCAAGAATATTGATAAAAATTAAACCAATGATGCAATGTTTAGAAGACAACCTAAAACATTTGACTCCCAAAATAGACAATTATATTGCAATAGGCTTGTGTGCCTTTGAAGAAGTAAAAGCTGTCAAACAATGATCATAAAGGTTTTGTATCTTTTAGTGAAACTCAAAAATAACTATTGATCCATCAATGTCTGACTGCTGGGCTTCCCGCAGACAACAACGGACCTGGTATTATCCTGATATAGCTACTGACAACACTGTATCCGTGTGTTGAGTACACTGTCAGGTTGTTTTATTTTTCTGCGGACGATTCCGACTCTAGCAGTTTCAGGTCCAATTTTAACTCGAGAGATAAGTCAATCTGTAATTCTGTAGACCCGGTTACGTTGCTCCATCTTCACAACTACGATCGCGATGATTAAGCTGTTTCTCATTCTCCATTTAGATTCCTCCACTTCCTTCAAGTGGCAGAGTTTGCATTACACTTTTAACCGCTTCGTAGATTGAGTGAAAGATGACACACTTTGTGGGGGGAGTGGTATGGTATGACACCGTGCATTTTCGTTCGTACTTGTATTGCTCAATAACACAACTAATCCTTAAGAGTGCACCATGCAAACTGATTCTAATTACGATTCAATCGCTTGATACACAATGTACACTTGTCATCGATACTTTGTTGCTGTCAAGTTTAGAATTTTCGTTTGCTATTTTTTATTTTCCTCTGGTAGTAAAAGGTTCACTTGCATCTTATTCTTGTTCTTCCCGTAAGCGGGTGGCCGTAATATTCAGTGATGCCAGGTTGTGTAGAGAATATAAGCAATCGTAATAACATTTGAAACAAAACGTATAGCTGACCGGCACAGACTCCAGATAATCACTGTTAATTCGGAAAACTGAATATTTTCCGAAAAAGTGCCTTAGTTTGAATTTCTAAATAAACTTCACGATTTTCATTCGATCAGCCGGGGATGGTGACTGTCGCAAGGATACATTGCACAAAATAGACCACAGGTCTGCCAACGCTGAATCCGTCCACGGTTTCAGCCGATGTTCCGATCAGGAACGGATGGACAGAATGAAAACGTCCAGCAAACTACTGCTCCGGGCGGATCGCGAGAAGGAACACACACGAACACATTAACGCAATCGAGGTAGGAATGGGTAATCGCACTTGCGAACCGCACGACTACTGCAATGACCTGCCTCTTGTCGGGCAAGATTATTCCACACTGAACACCGATTTTCTTGCTTTTCACCTTTTTTTCTTTCTGTTGCCAACGCCGAAATTCCGTCCGCGACCCGAAACACCTCAACGCGCTCGAGTGGGGCCCCAGCAAACTCCGATGTACTCCATAAGTTGGGTGCCCCTTTATTCTGCCATTTGCAGCAAAAGCAATTTTTCCACACGGAGACGTCGCGAACACAACTCCTGTTCCTGATGCTTTCGTACTTTCAACTTCAAATGCCAAACTTTTGTTCAATATGGCTGAAATTTCAGAATCACTCTCTTGTGCTCTCCTGTACACAAGTGACGTACACACACATTCGAAACATAATGACAGTTTCGTATGTCATAACCCGATAAAACAGAAACTAGCTCGAGGGGTCCCACTGACTCAATCAATTCGAAAATTTATGAAAATCGAAATAAATTCAACAGGAGTCGCATTGTGTAGGACGAAATGGAATGAATGTTGAATAAAAACTTGTTCGAGATCATCGATTCACTTTCGTCATCACTTTGTAATTAGGTTTTGCACGATGACGACACAAATGAACTGCCGATGAATCAAGTTCATCTTTGACAGTTGCCGTGTACTTGTTTTGTTTTGCGACTGCAAGTTAAAAATTGAAAAAATGACGAAAAAGTGCTGTTAAAAACGTATTCCACAGTGAAAATAACTAAAAAGATTGCCCTGTATGTGTTTCCAGCATCAAGGAGCGATATATGTATGAATCTGTTGAGGCGCCTTGCAATTTTTACATTCGAAATATGAACTTCTGATGAACTTTTAAACTGTAAACAAGTACACGTCGACTGTCAAAAAAAGTTCATTCTGTTCATTTTTGTGAGGTTATGTCATGTTCGTGCAAAACCTAATATAACAAAATATTTCTTCACGCTGTGAGTGTTGTTCATTACCGCAGATATGTACACTGAAATGAAAATCTTATTTATATTCATTAGATTTGTCATATGAATCATATGCAGAATATACTTCATAGAAATTATATGGAAACTTATAATCTTTGTTTAATGTGTACGTCAAATTTATATGGACGTTATCATAATGAAAGTTATAAAAATATCCCATATAATTTATATGGAAATCCGATGGAAGTCGTGAATCGTACTGCTTGAAGCTGAAGAAATAGTTGTGTCCTCGATATTCATCAACTGCTCCAGACCATTTTTTTCAGGAAGTTCCGCATCTCAATGTAATTTTAAATTGCTGACAAGACAGCTCATCCAACTTCGTTCAAGGATATGCGTTAACGGACCATGAAATATATATCGGGTACATTTCATTACTCTATCTGTTTAGTAAGATTCATTTTTATTTTCAGTCTCGGGATCTCACTTCTCTTTCGCCAATATCATGAGGTGTTCCCTTACCGAACGGAATACTAGTAAAGCTTGAATCCTCAAAGAAAAGTAGTAGTTGGCGATTATCTACTACCATTGAAAGTTATATACATATATATATATATATATATATATATATATATATATATATATATATATATATATATATATATATATATATATATATATATATATATATATATATATATATATATATATACATATATATATATATATATATATATATATATATATATATATATATATATATATATATATATATATATATATATATATATAAATTTTATAAAACTAGTCATATGGTATATATGAACCTATCTAAATAAAATCGAAGTGAATATAATATGCGCTTCATAAATTGTTCCAATGTATGTTGTACGGATATCTAGTAATGGTTATAACACAGACTAACAGACATGACAGTATGAGTAAATTCTTATAAAAATAATTTTTTCGTGATGCACTAGTTCCACCTATATCATACTGCGCGAACTATTTACTATCTGTACACCCCTTGTGTTATGTAAAAGTTTTTTTACTAGTTAGTTTCCCCTCGTTTGTCAACACCGATCAGCTGCTTGCAGGGATGCCTGATTTCATCAAAATATTTGAAAATGAATCGTCACAATAAATTATTGGATTTCGTTGATGATATATTTTACATTTTCGCGATGTTGGAAGGTAACCATTTATTTGACTCAACGTTGTTCATCTAGACTATTTGTTATTGTGTTGGTAGTTTTCAACCGAAATTAAGTGGCGGCAAACCAAAAGCAAGTAAATATTGTAACAAAACGGGTTCGATTTTGTATTGCGTTGGAGGATGTAGGCATGATATTGTATTGCGTTGGAGGAAGTAGGCACAATTATGTATATAGTTTTGGCAATATGTATTAAATCTGTATCCTGCATGAAATTCGCATGGACGTATACAAATCAATACATTACAGGTAATTCTGTATAAATGGCAACTCTGTTGGTAAATGAAAAAAAAAACACAGTCTAGATGACAGACAGGATGTTTTTGATAGGGTAACGTGGCGCCATCATGACACATGTGAGTACTGTCCCAAATAAAGGAATGTTCGAAATGACCGTTAAAATGATTGAAGAATCTAATTTGAGTGTCCTGTCTGTTAGTCTGTGGTTATAAGACGCGCCAATAAATTTGACTCAGACTGGAAATTTCATTCGTTATATGGAAATCCTGTAAAAATAACGTTAAGAAGAGTTTTATGTTTCATAAGATTATCTCATATATTTGACATAATGTTGAACACATCTTGTAACTATTATTGGAAATGCTAATAGTGCAAAATCATTAGAATATCATATAATGTGAAAAAGAAAATTTAGCTCAGTGTAGGGGAAGGTGTTCAGTTGCCGGCACCCCACCGTAACTTTTAACAGAAAGCAGATAGCGTCAATAAGACAAATCGACGTCAACATTTCATAAGGTCACCTAAACCAATGGGAGTTTTTTAATTTTCACGTGTACTTACAAAATATTCGTATAGAATGAAAGACAATATTCTCATATTTCTAACAGTACCAAATATGTAACGAACATTTGTGTTATAACGCAGATATAGTCGAAAGAGAAAGTAAACAAAGAGAATCTGTCAATTGTTTTTATGCCCTTTTGAAATGTTGACGTCGAAATGTCATGTGTGTGTAATAGCAGCACGTTCGTTTTTGTGCCGAATTGCGAAGCAAACAGTCACTTGTACTTTTTGCTGCGTTCAAAATAACTTTTAATTACGATAATATCAACACAAAAGTTTTTGCTGACTTTTTTAGTGTATCATGAATTTAAGAGCATCAATCGGAAAGGTGAGTGGATTGATTATTTATGAGGTGAAATATATCTATTTCGTGATTTAATAAGGGATGCTATCAAAATTTTCGCAACCAAAGATTTTTTTGTCATTTTCAAAATGAGTACCAATTTCGGTTACCGCCACCCCATTTTTTCGACAAATCGTGAAAAATTGTCAGTGATATGCAGGCTGCTGTCGAGACAAACATCTAGCTGCTTATACAGACGTTGAAGACCGGTCAAATTAATACCACAGGCCAAATATTTGACCAAGAGAGCCAAGGTGAAGTCACAATCAGACAATGAAGACTTTTGTCAAAAACGCTTCCAAAAAGAATTAATTCTGTTTTTTTAATAGCTGCAGTCTTCGCTTATATTTTTCCATTTTTAAAATGGCCATAATTTCTTATCAACTTAGTTTCCTAATCAGTTGTTAGCCAGAGCTTTTCATTGATGTATAGATGTTCGCATAATGTGCACTAAGTTAGAAGTTATGAGCTAAACAGAAAAGGGTGCCGGTAACCGAACACTCTCCCTTAATTTTCATACACTGAGCTAAATTTTCTTTTTCACATTATATGATATTCTAATGATTTTGCACTATTAGCATTTCTAATAATAGTTACAAGATGTGTTCAACATCATGTCAAGTATATGAGATAATCTTATGAAACATAAAACTCTTCTTAACATTATTTTTACAGGATTTCCATATAACGAATGAAATTTCCAGTCTGATTCAAATTTATTGGCGCGTCTTATAACCATTAATAGATACCCGCACAACATACAGTTTAGTAATATATATATATATATATATATATATATATATATATATATATATATATATATATATATATATATATATATATATATATATATATATATATATATATATATATATATATATATATATATATATATATATATATATATAAACTTTCAATGGAGGTCATACGAATAGTAGATAATTGCAAACTACTACTTTTCTTTGAGGATTCAAGCTAATACTAGTATTCCGTTCGGTAAGGGAGCACCTCATGATATTTGCGAAAGAGCAGTGAGATCCCGAGACTGAAAATAAAAAAAATGAATCTTACTAGACATATAGAGTAATGAAACGTACCGGATATTTATTTCATGGTCAGGGCCGGTGAAAGAGGTGGGTACGGTGGGTAGCACTACCCACCCGAAAATTCCAAAGGTGGGTAATTACCCACCTGAAATTTCGAACAAAAATAATAGAAATATTAGCATTATTCAAAATAATAAGAATATTTTTATTGTAATTCGGAATAATCAATAAAATCAAAATTATAGAATGCTAGTTCTCAAGGTAGAGAAAGGATGTGAAGATATACCGCAGAAAGGTGAGACGTGACAAGGGTCATTTGAGCAGGCAGAAATCTTTTAGTAACTGAACTTTTCCCTTCCAGCAAAGGAGCTTAAGCATCTCATCAATGCGAATCACTCGGGTCTCTGAGATACCGGAAAATATTGACAAAGGTCTTTTACTATTTACATTCCGAACCGGCAAAAGAAGAATGCAGTTGCAAGTAGAAAGTAACAACTTTTGGTAGCTTTGCCGGAATAGAAAATATTAGAAGATCTGTGGTTCGCGGGAAACACCCCCAGGCTACGAAGACCCGGCGGCCTGGTCATCGACTGAAGCGGTCTTTTGTTGTTGGTGATGGTGATGTTACGGAAGAGAATGAAAGAGAAGTAAATATTGTGGAAAACGAGGTAAAAAGTGGGTGTGGGAACAATATGTCTAAATACGACAGAGATCTAATTAGTTGTCATCGAGATGGTGAAGAGACGGGGGAAAGGAGAATGAAAAAGTTAGTGACAAAAAAAAGAACTTGTTAGTTCCAATAAAGATGGTGGACAGGGACGAAGATCGAGAGAATCGGGCGGATGACAACGTTTTTGTTTTCTATACCGGTGTGCGAATTCAAAATACTGAGCACCGTACAAACATTGCTCAGGTTTTGAGCATCTATACCTCAATCATTTTTAATTATTTTCCATATCATTACATAATTAAAAATATTTGTACACTTCGATTGGAGTTGATGAATCTATATCTATAAAATCATATTTCAGATAATTGGTGATCGAAACTTCAGTTAGTAACGAAAATCTTCTAACAAATACATACAAGTTCACGGTTTCCAATTTCTGCGTTTCAATAAGTGTGTTCGCTTTTAAGAAAATCACTCATACAAACCAAGATTCTGCATCGAATAAACTAGAACTCTGTGTGGTTCAGAAAAGAAGTAAAAGTTGCTAATACATTGTTCAAACAGTCCAGGAACTAACCAGAAAAACAGAATTTCGTATGAGGGCATATTTTTTTATTCATTAACATTACCATCTTCAAATGACATGCAATCGTTCTAGCACTTTATTAATTTTTCAATGCCATCCTTATAGAATGATTTGTCTCTGGTCTGAACATCGGCTTCCAAATTCGAGCCAAATATTTTTCTTCGGCGTGTCTTTTTCTGATCCGCAAAGGACAAGCAATCGCTGGGGGCTAGGTAATTGTGAACAAGGTGGATGAGGAAACAGATCGCAGCCCAATTCGTTTATTTTTTCATTGTTTTCATTGACTTATGGCACGGTGCATTGTCTTGGTTAACGGTGAATCACTTTTGATGGTACTTTCCTGTTCAAGATAGTCGATGTTAATTATACCTCGAACATCTAAAAAACTTATGCCATGATTGTTCCAGCTACCTGATACGTTTTCAGATGGCCTTCCCAGTCTGAATGCTGGTATGACTCCAGATAAAAATGTGGATCCACTATGTTTTGTCCACTGTTTCATACCAACGCATTCCATTTT
Source organism: Malaya genurostris (assembly GCF_030247185.1). Taxonomy (NCBI): domain Eukaryota; kingdom Metazoa; phylum Arthropoda; class Insecta; order Diptera; family Culicidae; genus Malaya; species Malaya genurostris. The sequence goes on along the minus strand of NC_080572.1, from coordinate 247,806,257 downwards.
ATTGCGGCAAGCTATGTTGATTATGTGCGGCCGTGTTCAAGATCTGTTTGGTGACGATTTTCGTACAAGATCGTAAAAAAAACTTTCAGTTCATGCGCTAATCTCAGCATATCTAATCTCACGAACTTTGATTTTGCGTTCATACATCACGTTCATCAAAACTTGCTTGATTTTTTCCGGTTGACTGCTTCATATAGCCACGTTTAAAATCAGAATACCACAAACCTTCATTTTTAATGGATCCTAGTGGGGAAAACATTTCTCAAGCTGTATGTTAGCTGGGCTTGCGCGTTTTTTCCCTTTAAAAAGCAATGTTTTAGTAACACACGGAATTTGTTATTTCCATTTTTCATAAATTAATTAGTAACGTCGATAGATTCAGTGTTCGTAGCTATTGATGTTAAATGTTCTTTGAAGGTTGGTACTTTGAATTGAAAACAAATATTGGCTGTGAGTTTGAAACCAGGTTATACCTTAGATGCGAAATTTTATTTTAAAACTTAGTAACGAAAACTCTACAAACTTTTAATTTATGCGTTTCATGAAAAGTTTTATAGAATCAATATTTTATTTAAAAAACGACTAAAGTGCAGAGTGATAAATATAGAAATGAATACCATTTCCATTAGAATAGAGAAATACTTCAAAATAGTGGGTCGTTCTCCGCAGTATGAAAAATTACCCACCTGGGCTAAACATGTTTCACCGGCCCTGTTCATGGTCCGTTAACGCATATCCTTGAACGAAGTTGGATGAGCTGTTTTTTCAGCGATTTAAAATTACATTGAGATGCGGAACTTCCTGAAAAAATGGTCTGGAGCAGTTGACGAATATCGAGGACACAACTATTCAGCTTCAAGCAGTACGATTCACGACTTTCATCGGATTTCTATATAAATTATATGGGATATTTTTATAACTTTCATTATGATAACGTCCATTTAGATTTGACGTACACATTAAATAAAGATTATAAGTTTCTATATAATTTCTATGAATTATATTCGGCATATGATTCATATGACAAATCTAATGAATATAAATAAGATTTTCATTTCAGTGTAGATTCATGCTACACACTAAAGTTTGATTCCACTGTTCGGTATATTTTTTGACGAAAACTTACAGTAATCATTAGAACAAACCGATATTTTTACCGCACGATACATTATACGCAAGTTTTTATTGCACAATTCTATAAATAAATACACAATTTAAACGGCAAATCGGAACAGTCACCGAGTAAGGATAAAATTATACCGTCCGTATGGTAAAATTAACTTCAAACTATCGAACTTCGGTAATTACTGATTTTCGTGAAACATAACTGTCAAACAGTTATTAAAATTTTCAGTAAGTGATTTTTAGTTCACCAAACGAAAAAAAAGGCGGATGGGTAATGTTACAGCCATACATAACTGGATGACGTGAATACGAATAAAACTGACTATTACTAGTTCATTCTATGAACCAAACATTGACGATTCGTTTATATGAGACCTAGGGGTATTATTATTTGTATTTTCTTTTACTGCTTCGCTTCCAGAATTGTAATGGAAAATAAAACAATATAACAAACAATGATTCAACGATTCTAAAAAGAACTGGTTTTTGGAATTTATCCAATGAATTGTCACGTCGTCCGAAGCCTGTGCCTGTGTGTGAGGCTTTACACCACGCAATTATCT